>NW_027507788.1:142043594-142159342 GCF_037356315.1 Lithobates pipiens | reverse complement strand
TGGACAGCCAGCATTTTAAGGTGTTTAGAAATTTGAGTTTTTTTGTTTCACGTGGGTTTCCTTTAACATGAACCTGTGAGTAGAAATATGGAAGTTTTGATGATTGATTTTTTTTTTATACAGATGTGAGCTCCATGGCTGTCTTTGCAGTTATTAAGCTGATGGCTCCACAGCTTACATTTTCCACTTTGTCTTCACAAATTCTCATTTAGGCCAACCACATTCTGAATTTCCTTCTTGGCTTACTTTGGGACAACAGGGATACCTTTGTTACATATCAGACTTTTGAGGCTCTGTGTATTAAGGAATTGTTTTCCTTGTCTAGCAGTCTTTTCAGATCCAATTGCTACCCAAGGGATCTTACAGATGGCGAGTCATATCTGATGCACTCGGCCTCCAAGTTTTTGAAAAGAGAAATTGATTTCTTCCTAAAAATCTACAACTTAAAGGGGACCCACAATAGAAGGGTATGTCATAATATACAGCAACAATAAATGTACATTTTATCTTTAACCACCTCAATACAAGGCACATACACCCCCTTCCTGCCCAGGCCATTTTTTGGCTTTCAGCGCTGTCACATTTTTTTAATGGCAATTGCGCAGTCATCTTGCACTGTAACCATGTGAAATTATCTTTTTATTCACACAAATAGAGCTTTCTCTTGGTGGTATTTAATCCCTTCTGGGTTTTTTATTTTTTCCCAAAAATAAATAAATGGGGGGGGGGGGGGGGGGTTGCTGGGGAAGCAACATGCCACGATTGAGAGCGGTCATACTGGGAGTCCGTCCTGACATCCACCCAGAGCGAGAGCTGCACCGATCAGCTGTCATTTGATGGCGGGCGACTAGTGGTTAAAGCCAGTTTCATACTGGTGTGTTGGGGAACACCTGGTAAACAACATGTTGCCACAATATCTGGTAACGTGTGATTGGCAACGAATTGAAATTTTGAATAGCACTTCACACTTTGTAAAAATACGAACATCCATGTGATGCAGAGCAGTACAAGTCTAGTTTTTAGTGCATTGACAACCTACTCCAAATATATTGGCTCCCTTAATGCAACGCATATATGCATGGGAAATACTGCACATTAACGTGTGTGGTAAGTCACTTGAGCGCTCTGGAGACAGCCTAAAATGTAGTCCTTTTGCTCCAGGCATGTGGCTGTGCTTGGGCTGAAAGGTTCAATCTGGCAGATTTTTTTTGTTTTTATTAGCCTACAATAAAACCGCACTGCACCAAGCAGGAGGGGGCATTTTCAATCTTACTCTAATCTTTAATCAAAGGGCCACATCTTATTTGTGTCCTGTGGAAGCAAGGGACGGTCTTAGTGACTGTGCAGACTGCAACATTGTTAAGCCGGCCATAGATGGTTCGAAAAGTAATAGAGTACGACTTGGATCTACTTGGATACAACCAGCATGTCTGATTTGTAGGATGTGATTTTTGCCAGCAGTTATAGTTGCTAGCAATAATCGCTTTGTCCTGGCCATAGATGACACTTTTTTTTTTTTTGTTTCCTGCAACCACAGGTTTCATAATATCTGTGGCCAGCTTAAAGTGATATTGAGGCAGCCTTTCTCAACCTTTTCAACACTGAGGAACCCTCGATATAACTTTCTGGACTCCGGGAACCCCTGCTAAAAATGACTATATCTACAATTCGTGATACATAAGTGTGATGATCAGTGGGAAGAATGCCGCTTACACTTGTGGACACCGGGAAGAATTACCCCTTACAGATTAGCTAAAAAATATCAATGGTGGCAGTGGGAACTTATTTGAGAGGCAGAAATTGCTCATTTCTCAAGGAATCCCCAGCAGCCACTGGAGGAACCCTAGGGTTCCATGGCACCCTGGCTGAGAAACCCTGTTGTGTGGTCTCCTCAGGTAGAGCTGCACAATTCTGGCTAAAATGAGAATCACAATTTTTGGCTTAGAAGATGGATCACGATTCTCTCACAATTCTTGCAGTGTAACATCTTTCACATTCAGACAAAAATTGTGCTAACTTTACTGTTTAATTTATTTTATTTATTGAAGTGTATTTTTTTTCCCCAAAAATTGCATTTGAAAGTCCGCTGGGCAAATACAGTGTGACATAAAATATTGCAGCAATTGCCATTTTATTCCCTAGGGCAGTGATGGCAAACCTTGGCACCCCAGATGTTTTGGAACTACATTTCCCATGATGCTCCAGTACACTGCAGAGTGCCAGAGCATCATGGGAAATGTAGTTCCAAAACATCTGGGGTGCCAAGGTTCGCCATCACTGCCCTAGGGTCTCTGCTAAAATGATGTATGTATATGTGTAGGTTCCAAGTAATTTTCTAGCAAAAAATATTGATTTTCAACTTAAAGCGGAGCTCCACCCGAATTCCTACTCCTATGTCTATAGGATTATCTTGTTCTCTAGTTGCTGGATATCCCCCTTACCTTGCTGCTGTCATCGTGTGTGTGTGTGTGTGTGTGTGTGTGTGTGTGTGTGTTTTTTTTTATTTTTTATTTCCTGCTCCTGGAGATTACGGAAAGGGGCGGGGCTTCAGCAGCAGGTCAGCGCTTCCTGTTGGCCACACTGGCTCCTGGGATCATTTTTTCCCAGGAGTCTGTGCGGCGCATGCGCGAGATCAGATATTATACGGGCGGTGCATGCTGGGACAATAGCAGCACAGTGTCCCGGAACACAGGCAAAATGGAAAACGCCAGGAGACGTTTTTATAAAGTCTCCAGAATACCGAAAAATGGCAGCAGGAGGATTATAAAAAAAAAAAAAAGGTATGTTAACCAATTAAACGTACTTCATGCAATTAACAGCAAAAAACAAACGGCGGTGGAACCCCGCTTTAAGAAGTGTCAGAAATAGATTTAGACTTTAAGTGGTTAAACTTTCTGCATTTACACATTGAAAGCTTGACAGAATGCCCAGATTACTTGTTTACACAAGTTGTATCCCTTTGATCTAAGAAGTAAGGGTCCTTTCACACGGGGCGGATCAGTTCTGATCCGCCCCGTGGATATCCGTTTGCTCAGCGGGGATCACTCCGCCGATCCCAGCTGAGCAGGGAGATGACGGCTCCGTCTCTGCACACTGCGCAGGGACGGACCTGTCACAGCGCCGCTCTCCCCTATGGGAGATCGGATGACGACGGACCGCAGTGCCCGTCGTGATCCGATCCGATCCACAGACGGATGGAAAAATAGCTTTTTCCTCCGTTACACTTTTTCGGATCGGAGCGGGTCGGATGTCAGCGGACATGTCACCGCTGACATCCGACGCTCCATAGAGCTCTATGGAGCACCCGTTCAGGTCCGCCTGAAAAACTGACAGGTGGGCCTGAACGGGACGTCAGTGTGAAAGGACCCTTAGTGTTACAATGTTTCAAGGTAAACTTGGCAGACTGCCCAGTATGCTTTCTTTTGACAGCTGAGTGAGCAGAATAATCTCTCCTTGTTTATATGAAAGAATCGCCTGCTCTCAGCCAAGTGCTCCCACAGCAAGCTGAGCCGCAGCTCCCTGTGTTCATACAAGTGAAGGCCCGGTTCAACCTCCCCCGCCCCCCTCTCTCCTCTGATTGGCTAACTGACTTTGACAGCAGTGGGAGCCAGCAGCACTGCTGCTGTGTCTCCTCCAATCGGGAGGGAGATTTCTGGATAGCCAAGGCACCCATGGACATTGCTGGATAGAGAGGGGGCTCAGGTAAGTATTAGGAAGGCTGCTGCACACAGAAGGTGTGGGTGTTGTTTGTTTGTTGGGTTTTTTTTTTTGTTCTTTATATATATATATATATATATATATATATATATATATATATATATATATATATATATATATATATATATATATATATATATATATATATATATATATATATATATATATATATAATTTTAATACATAGAATGCATTAAGATAAAAAAAACCATATGTACACACAGTCCAGATCATCATTGAATATTTTGTTATAGGGATTTATATATTGCCAACAATTTGTGCACTGGTTTACAAAATAAACGGAAACAGTACTGTTCATGACAAGAGTGTTATGCCCCGTACACACGTTCCGATTATCGTAAGACAGATGTGTGTAAGATTTTTGTTGTATGATTCTGGAAAAATCTTCTGTCGTGCGTAGCTACGTATTTTAAATGATGTCAAATACGTGTGACCTGTGTGTCCTTCTGGTTTATTTTCGTGTTTCCGATCATGCGTGGTGTTTGTCGAATGACTCATACTGTACTGGCTACACGATTGTTGTACGATGGGCTGTCATCCGACCAAAGTTTTCCTGTTTGTCCCTTCGGATTTGGTTGGACGGACTGTCGTGATCGGCTGTGTACTAACGATCAGATTATCAAACGATCTGTCCGAAAGCGACTTTTGTGGTCCGATAATCGGAACGTGTGTATGGGGCATAAAGCTAAGCACACGCTATTAGTTTTTTTTCTTGTAAGGGTTGAACGAAAAGAAAAAAACTTGGCAGCCCTGGTCGGAGACCCTGTACCAACCATGAGGTTAGTCGAGCAAGGGCTGTTGTCTCCCCCCAGAACACTTGATCAGCACTCTTTTTTTCCATTTGCCTGCGAGCGCTGATCGGGATTCGGTCAGCTGCTGGTTTTCCAGAATGTCGGCCAGGGGTGGGTTTTATTTTTATTTTATTTACCGTATATACTCGAGTATAGGCCGACCCGAATATAAGCCGAGGCCCCCAATTTACCCCCAAAAAAACTGGCAAACTTATTGACTCGTGTATAAGCCGAGGGTGAGACATGCCTGTCCATCCCTGTGTGTGTGTCCGTCCATCCCTGTGTGTCCGTCCATCCCTGTGTGTCCGTCCATCCATCCCTGTGTGTGTGTGTGTCCATCCATCCATCCATCCCTGTGTGTGTGTGTGTCCATCCATCCATCCATCCCTGTGTGTGTGTGTCCATCCATCCATCCATCCCTGTGTGTGTGTGTCTCCATCCATCCATCCATCCATCCCTGTGTGTGTGTGTGTGTCTCCATCCATCCATCCATCCATCCATCCCTGTGTGTGTGTGTCTCCATCCATCCATCCATCCATCCATCCCTGTGTGTGTGTATCCATCCATCCCTGTGTGTGTGTGTGTGTGTGTGTGTGTGTGTGTGTCTCCATCCATCCATCCATCCGTGTGTGTGTGTCTCCATCCGTGTGTGTGTGTGTGTGTGTGTGTGTGTGTCCAGCCTACCTGTGTCCCGAGCCTCCGTCCCGTGTCGTGCCTTGCCTTCGTCCCGTCCTGTCCCGTGCCGTGCCTTGCCTTGCCTCCGTCCCGTGCCCTCTTCGTCGGCGGCCATTGTAAAATTCAAAAGCCGCGCCTCCTCCTTCGCCTGTGATAGGCGGAACACTGAATTTCCCAGCAGGCTGTGTTTCGCCTATCACGGACGTCGTATCATCCTCGTCCGTAGTACGAGGATGAGACGACGCCCGTGATAGGCGGAACACAGGCTGCTGGGAAATTCAGTGTTCCGCCTATCACAGGCGAAGGCGGAGCCGGAGGCGCGGCTTTTGAATCATAGAATGGCCGCTGTCTGTCTGCTCGACACGCTGATCGAGCGGGCAGACAGCGATGACTCGAGTATAAGCCGAGGGGGGCACTTTCAGCCTCAAAAAAGAGGCTGAAAATCTCGGCTTATACTCGAGTATATACGGTATTTATTTTTTTGGAACTGGTAAATGTAGTTTCTTTGACTTGCTGCTGCTTCTGACTAATTTTGTTTAGAAACACTAGAGATGAGGAAAGACTCAGTCAGTTTTCCCACTGACAAAGAAATGATCAGTCCTTGGGTGATGGTATTGTAGCCCATTCCAGGCTTGTGTAGATCTACAATCTTATCTCTGACATCATTGGACAGCTTTGTTCTTGGTGGAGAGATTTTTATCTGATTGTGTGTGTGTGTGTGTGTGTATATATGTGTGTGTAATGTATATATATTTCAGGTAACAAGCTGAGATTAGGAGCACTCCTTTTTAAGAGAGTGCTCTTAGTCTCAGCTTGTTGCCTGTATAGACGGTCACCTAGGATCCAGACTGATAATTTCTTTCAGTGGCCAAACGTACAGAAGCAGCAGGGGATCAAATACTCCCCCCCCACCCCCCCCCCCCCCCCTCGCTGTAGGCCTCAGCCACATACAGTATTTATACAGCGCTCTCAGTGGCCACACATGTTGGTGAGAGTTCATGGTGCTGCTGCTGTGTCTTAGCCAATCGGGAGTGTCGGCTTAGACATTTGTGGATATCGCTGGAGAGAGGTGGGGCTCTAGTAAGTAATTAGGGGGTGCTGGGGAGGCTGCCACACACACGTGTTTTTTTATTTTATTTTTTATTTTTTTATTATCTTAATGCATAAAGATAAAAAAAACCTTCTGCCTTTACAACTCCTTTTTAAATTTATTGCATGTTCTTTCACCGAAAGCAAGCAAATCCTGGAATATAATTCAAGTAGCACTATACTTCTCAATGCAGTTCTCAAACAAGAAATGTATGCATTTCTGACACTAGGGGCACTGCGGGGAAAGGCTCCAGTTTAGTTTGCTTGTGGCCCCAGTTGTACCTCATACAGTTGGGTGATTGTTGGAATACAGTAGCAGTTTCTGCCCTCTCAGGCCATAATTGACAGATAAGAGGGTAAATTTGGTTTATCTTTATAACCTTCAAATGATTCCTAAAATGTTCCCCCGCATGATGTTTACCCATAGTCTGGTCAGTAAATCGTTTTTTTTTCTTTTCCTCTAGGCAAAATGTTGAGACGTCTAGGGGTTGATCTACTAAAATGGGAGAGTGCCAAAGCTGGTACAGCTGTGAATGATGGCCCATCAGCTTGTTCAATTAACCACTTCTGTCCTGGAAGGTTTTACCACCCCTTAATGACCAAGCCATTTTTGCAATACTGAACTGCACTGCTGTGCGACGCTGTAACCAAAATATTGTGGGTTTTTTTTGGGGGGGGGGGGGGCGCGCGCGCAACATAAAACTGATATTTGGCACCTTTTTTTTTTTTTTTTTTTTTTTTTTTTATGGATGTAGTAGCTGTTCTCTGTGAATTGCTCATCAAATACTTTTGTTCTAATTTTGCCCATTTGTGTGATTCCTGCTTGGGAATAGTTGCTCTAAATTAAAGGCGCTGCCATAAACTGGTGACATAAATAAGGTGTGATTGTGAAGAGTGGGAGGTTTTTCTTTTTAGAGTCGCTGTAAAATTTTCTTTGGCTGCGTGTGTTCGCTAAGCATCAATGCGTTTTTCCAAAAATAATTGAACATTTTTTAAGTAAGTTTATGAATGTGTTGGGAGGTTTGGACACCCCTGAAATATCTTGTGTACGATGAGCACAGCCTGTCGCGCTACAAGTGACTGCGCATTGAAATGTGAACAGGCACAATTACAATGTGATTCTGCATGTTGAGGGTAGTCAAGCATGGAGAAACAACAAAAATGCGCAGGTGTGACTTGGGGCTTAAAGGGGTTGTAAAGTTAGGTTTTTTTTTATCTTTAATGCAATCTAGGCATTAAAGTGGATGTAAAGCCTATTCATGAAATTTAAGCTGGGCACATATATCTGCAGTGTTTTCTTATCGCTCTCCAAAGCACTATGTCCCATAGCGGTCTCTTGCTTCATAGCTCTGTTATCAGCCTGATGACTTCTCGCACGTTCTCTGAGATGGGAGATGGAAGTGTGCATGGGGGAGGTTGCTATGCACATTCCTTTCTTCCTTTTGCCTATTTGGGGGGGGGGGGGGGAGTGGTGTTTGCCTTTCTTCCAATCAGCTGTCTTGGCTGTATGCCGCTAATCCACTCCCAGTTCGAACTAGGAAGAGAACAACTTTTAACACTAAGAACACCCCTTAAAGGATATATACATATGAAGACAGCAGTTATACTTGTAAAACTTTATGGAGGTTTGTTTCATCTGTGTATAGTCTGAGGCTGTTCACTTCACTGGGTATATGTGAGAGTTTACATCCACGTTAAGATAAAAAAAAAAAAAAGCCTATGTGCAGCAGCCCCCATGACACTTACCTGAGGTCCCTCTCTGGCCAACGATGTCAATGAGTGTCTGTCGTCCAAGATTCTCCCACCTGACTGAGACACCGCAGCAGTGCTATTGGCTCCCACTGCTGTTAAAGTAAGCTAGCCAATCGGGAGAGAGGGGGCGGGTCATTTCGGGGCTCTGTGTCTTAATGGACACAAGAAGCTGTGATGCAGTTCAGGTGCCCCCATAGCAAGTTGCTTGACGTGGGCACACTAAACGGCGGGGGGGGAGCCAGGATCACAGAAGAGGGACCCAAGAAGAGGAGGATCCAGGCTGCTCTATGCAAATTCACTGTAACAGAGCAGATAAGTATAACATGTTTGTTTTTACATAAAAAAAATAAAAATTTGACTTTACAATCAGTTTAATGGAACATCCAGTATGGAGTGATTTACTTGTGGTAAGGGACAGATAAGTGGCCCTGGATACAAACTGCCTGTGTATCAGGCTGTTCTTCTGTCTATAACAGCATGTAATCACTTCTTGTATGAGTATTTGCAAGCAGCGGCAGATAGTGTCAGCTTGCCATTGATGTGTACAGTCTTCTGTCCTAAGTGTACCTAAAAAGTGTACGCACAGGCAGTCCGAGTTACAAACATCTGACTTGCATACATCTCACTTAAGAACGAAGGCAGCGTGCTGTCACGGAAACTGCCGGGCCGCCATCTTGCTGTTCACTGCATGCTGCCACCTACTGTCCAGTGGACCTGTTGGCAATCCCACATCACTGCATGGCCAGTTTTTGGCTGGAGTTGCCCTTAAAAAATGTACCTGTTTCAACTTGCATACAAATTCAACTTAGAGTTGTAAAAGCGGAAGTTTTTTTTTATCTTAATGTATTCTTTGCATTACGTTAAGCCTTCTGTGTGCGGCAGCCCCCCCCCCAACACTTAGCTTAGACATCAATGTCGACAAGTGTCTCAGCCATCCAGATTCTCCTTCCTGATTGGCTGAGACCCAGCAGCAGCGCCATTGGCTCACACTGCTCTCTAAGTCAGCTAGCCAATCGGGGGAGAGAGTGTCTGGGTTGGGCTCCGTGTCTGAATGGACACAGGGAGCTGTGACTCAGCCTGGGTGCCCCCATAGCAAGCTGCTTGCTGTGGGGATACTAAACTTGAGGGAGGGGCCAGGATCACAGAAGAGGGACCCAAAAAGAGGAGGATATGGGCTGCTCTATGCAAATCCACTGCAACAGAGCAAGTATTACATAAAGTCTCGGTTTAAAGAAAATATAAAATCGCCTTAAGAACAAATCTACAGAACCTCTTGTTCGTAACCCAGGGACTGCCTGTCTTGTCAATCCTTGTCAATCCAATTTTTTTTTTTTTTTGTGGATAGAGTAGGAAAGGGTTAAATTCCTTGCTAAGTTGTGTGCAGGGCCGCTGATACGCTAGTACAACTGGCCCTGTTGTACTGGGCCTGGCCAGCAGGGGGCCCTGAGCAACCTGAACAGTGAATGAATGCCTACAGAAAAAAAAAATTCCTTCAGCAATGACTTTTTTTCAGATTTTTAAACATTTTTGTTAACTCCATTCCAGTGTTCTTGTGGGTGGCAGGGAGGGACTATTTCTTCTATTGCAGACAGGGAAGAATGTATCTTCTGTGCCCGCTCCTCATGCTGGCTCAAGTCCCGGCCAGTGTCCTGCGTATTGCCTTCCCTGGGAGTAATTCCTCTCTTTTGGCGCTCTGCTCTGTTCTCCACTACCTGAGAGAAGTAGTGAGGCGAACGGCGGTGGCAGAAAAGGAAGAAGCTGACAGATTGACTGAAATTGCTTGTGACACTGACTGACAGTCCAGACAGCAGCAGGATCAGTGATCAAGTGAGATCAGTTGCTGTAAATGCTTTTGTGTTGGCTAGAGAGTGGCTTCAATTTGTTAATGTATTTAATTCTGCCAGTACAGCCAACACTCCCAAAAGCTTTTTTTGGCCATACGTTGCTTCAGGGTCACAGGAGTGCACTTATTTCTGCACTCCTGTGACCCAGATTCAGCCAACAAGCTGAATCTGCTGTCAAGTGACATCGGTTGGTCCAGGCTTTGCAGGGATTCAGACAATGTTGGGATCTGCCCTGGTGGCTCAGCCTCTTAGCGTGCCACTAAGAGCTGAACTAGCTTCTTCTGCCCCCTGCACAGCCTGAAAAGGATAGACCACTCCTAGTCTATGCTCCACCTTCTGCCCAGCCACAACTCAGACTTCAGTTCCGGATCATACCCGAGATGCTGCAAATAAGAATGGATCCCCTCAAATCATGGCTAAAAATCTTTCCAATTTCCTGTTTTTAACTGATGGGGGGGGGGGGGGGAGATGGGTTTTTAGTTATGATTTGTGATGTCTGGGTATTCATTATTTGCAGACCCTCCACAGCCATGAAAGCTGGAGGGGCACAGCAGAGCCGCTGACTGATGGTCTCTACTCCTGTCCCTTCTGTGTTTGAACTGTATTGTACTTGTGCTGTCCCCCCTCTACATTGTAAAGCGCTGTGAAAACTGTTGGCGTTATATAAATCGTGTATAATACTAGAGTGATCAGCAGTAATGCGATCGCTCAGTCCTCAGTCTGAGAGCTTGTGGGGGACTGCTGCAGCCATTTATATGGAAAAACACACAATGATTGCTGCGCATTATTGAGGAAGTAAACCCTAACATCATTTTTATTTATTGACTCTGTTGCTCATTTGTCAAAACTTCAGACTATATGTTCAGGAGCCTGACTTTTTAAAGTGGTTGTAAACCCTTACAGACCACTTTGACCTACAGGTAAGCCTAGATTAAAGAGGAAGTAAACCCTGATGGGTTTACTTCCTCTTTTTTTCCCTGCAAAGGTAAAGCATAATGGACTACTATGCATCGCATAGTAGCTCATTATGTGTCACTTACCTGACACAGGAGCCAGCGAAGTTGCCGCTGATCCCTGTAGTCCGCCGCATCCATCTTGCTGGTGGCGTCTCGCAGCTCCGACCAATGACAGCGACGAAGCCGCGATGACGTCACTCCCGCGCATGCGCACGGGAGTCGCGTCTCGCAGCTCCGCCGCTGCCATTCGGCGAAGCCGCGATGACGTCACTCCCGCGCATGCGCACGGAGTCGACAAATTAGGCAAATCCATTCTTGGACTTGCCGCATTTAGTGCGCCTGCGCGCCGCTGTCTACGGCGCATGCGCCGTAGACAGCGGTGCCCATTTTCGGGCAAATATCTCCTAAACCATATAGGTTTAGGAGATATTGCTTGGACCTACAGGTAAGCCTTAATCTAGGCTTACCTGTAGGTCAAAGTGGTTTGAAGGGGTTTACTTCCTCTTTAAGGCTTACCTGTAGGTCCATGAAATCTCTCCTAAACTTACATGGTTTAGGAGATATATGTAAAAAAAACAGGCACTGCTGTCTATGGCGCATGCGCCGTAGACAGCGGCGCGCAGGCGCACTGAGCATGCCGCTGCTAACAGCAATATGCCGTTAGTGGCAGCTCCCGGGCGCATGCGCAGGAGAGATGTCATTGCTGCTCCAGCGATGTGAGTGGCCGGAGCAGCGATACCCGGAAGAAGATGGACGCTTCGTGCTACACGGGACAGCTGTGACATCGCTGGCTCCTATGTCAGGTAAGTGACACATAATGGGCTACTATGCATTATGCTTTACCTTTTTGTAGGGAGACAGAGGAAGTAAACCCATCAGGAATGACTCCTAATAGAGGTGCAGGGTTTTTAAGGACGGCCCATACCCTGGGTGATTACCACAGGGAGTATAGCGGGCACCTCTGGGAGGGAATACAAAAAAACAGACAAGCAGCGCCAATCTAAGTGCAGCAATATTGTAACATTTAAGTAGTAATGCACTCACTCAAACGGATAAAAGCAGGCATATCATGGTAAATCGGAGATAAATCAACCAGCGCTAAACATATAAAATATACACAAAGCAAAAACCTGCAGCTAGAATACTATAGGACAAAATACCAAATCCCACAATCAGAAATAAAAAATACAGTACAGCGCAGATATATAAACTAAAAAATAGATGAATAAATAGAATGCAGAATAGATAAGGGGAGTATCAAGAGTCCACAAGTGCAGAGTGTCTTCTTTCAACAAAATGAGGAGTGATGGTGTGATCCCTTCCACCGGAGGATAAGATGGACTCTCACCTTAAGCAATGGACCCCTGACAACTCAGACAGGTCAAACGGGCATATCCCCACCAGGGGTAAATCACAGGTAACAGCTTTCCAACATTGGTGCTCCAAGGGTTAATCATTCTCATGTCCCTTATACCAGCATAATACCGTGAAGTATATATAAAAATATAAAAGGGCAACAAATAGTGCTCTCCGTTTCAAAATTTATTTAAAAAAGCAGATTAAAATAGTACACTCACATGGTATGGCACTGCTCTCCAGTGCCGAGTTGCAGACAAAGTTATAATACAGTCATATAAACCTTCCATGCACGGATCAGCGTTGTCAGCGGGTGACGTCACGACTAAAGTCACGTGGTCTGTATGCGTCGCATCCCCACAAAGTAGGCGGGACTTCATCAGCGGCGACGGCGTAACGAAAGGCACCTGCTTATATACTAACGGTATTCGATAGCCAATAAGGTTCGACGCCCAATAACGGATTCGATGGTCATTAAGAAATTCGATGGGCAATAAGAAATCGCCCAAGCGCAGGTCGAATCCTGAAGCGAACATTACAAACGTGACCCCGGAAGTAGGAAATTCACAAAGGGCCAGGCATGGGGAAGAAAGAGAGATTCAAACACTCCGCCAGATAAATGAAATGGGTACAGATAAAACCTAGCTCTCTAAAGTCCAAACAATTAATAGGGCAGGGCTATACAAGCCTCAAACCGAAGCAGGGGTATATAGGATCGCAAAACAAAATCTCCAACTGTACCCAAATCACGGAAAATATATATATATTTCCGTAAGAGAAAAATAATTATACCTAAAAGGGTAATAAAAAATAATAAAAACAATGAAATATAGGAAATTTGTAAAAATTACTAACAATTTCATCCAGCCTAATTGACACATAATATCAATTCAATACACGGGATAACAATTCCTCATATAATCTAAACTGACGTATCAGCTTGACACCAAAACGTACAACACGAGACGTCACCCGTAGCAACCCTGATCCGTGCATGAAAGAAAAAAAAGGGAAAGAATTACCTATTCGAAATAAAACGGTTTTAAATCAAATTCTACATTCAGGCCCCCAGGAGTAAGAACTTTAGTTTCATGGATCCAGTATGATTCTCTCTGACTGAGTTGTCACAAAAAATTCTCTCCACGCCAATGTTTAACTTTTTCTATACCCCAGAAGCTTAAACTTTTCGGACTCAGAGCATGAATTAATTTAAAATGCTGGGACACATGTGTTTTGAGGCCTTTTTTGATGTTGTTGACGTGTTCCCCCAATCTAACATGGAGGGGTCTAGAAATCCTACCTATATATTGAAGGCCGCAGCCACATTGAAGCATGTATACAACCCCCACGGTCGCACATGTAATTAATTGGTCAGTCTTATATTCCCTATTAGCCGCGGCCACAAAAGATTTTCTCTTTTTAACATTACATTTAGAATGTTTGCATGCAGTACATCGTCCGCATGCGTAGAACCCAGATAAGAATGAAAATAGCCTACTCTCAGTTTGAACCGGGGGGTCAACAACACCAGGGGCTAGTCGGTCCCGCAAAGAGGGGCGTTCAGGTAGGAGAGGTCCCAAAGTACGATCCTGTCTTAAAATGAACCAATTTTTTGCCACCAATTTTTCAAATTTTTTGTATTGGACACTATAATCTAGTACCATCCTGAAATTCGTCCCATCTACATTAGACTCTCTCACCCTGTCAGTGACCAATATGGACCTATCCAGCTGTTGAATTCGAGAGATTTCATTGTCAAGTTCTGATTTATTGTAACCTTTCTCTTGGAATCTGGAGGACAGAATTTGTGACTGACCAATAAAATCTTCAACATTAGAGCAATTGCATCTCAATCTCACAAACTGTCCTCTGGGGATGTTACACAACCACAATTTGTGATGGCAACTCCCCAGAGGAATGTATGAATTGCGATCAGTTGGTTTGAAATAGTTAAGATGCAATTTCTCCCCCTCCCTTCTAATTTCAAGATCCAAGAATACCATCTTGTCCCAGGCTATAATTCCAGGACCTTTTTGTGACCTTCCGAAAGATCCGAAAATTTAGACATGGCCCACTGTACAGAGGCCAGGGCATCATCATGCCCAATAATCGTATAAAGTGAGCCTACGTCGGCAGTAACAAGTATACATGATGTAGAGCATTTCAAACTCAAGAATTTGAATAATGTGTTTAGTATCTTTAAGGAACGCCTCAGTTCTAGACACCAATGGCTGTAAAAAACTATCAATGTATTGGCCCACCCTGGAGGTAATGGAATCAATGCCATTTAACTATGGGCCTACCAGGGGGGTCAACACAATCTTTGTGTATGTTTGGTAAGCTATATATAATGGGAGTCCTACAAAAGAGGGGATCCAAATATAGTCCCTCTTTTTTATTAAGAATATTCGTTCCTTTCCCTTCTTCAATCAGCCAGTGTAGTTCATCTTTAAACTTTAACATGGGATCCTTATTGAGAACCTGATAGGTCCCCCTCCCTTGTCAGCAGGACGTATAATATCATTCCTATTTTTCAAGGACTCGATACCCTGTTTGATATACTCGGGATGCCTGACTTTACGTATTTTCATTTTATCTAAATCATTCAAGATTACATTTTTAAACACCTCCAAGTACTTATTATCAGTATTCATGGGGTTACTCTGCACTTGTGGACTCTTGATAATCCCCTTATCTCAGGGGTTGACAAATTTGCTTGGAATCTAGGAGCCAGCTAAAAAAGTTAGGAGCCAGGTCCGTGACGGCGATCTGGACCTGTCCCTGGCCTGACATGGAGACGAGTGAGGGGAAGATAGCCCCCCACATATGAGATCACCTCTCATTGGACACACCGCTCGAGTGCTAAATGGCCGCTGTGATTGGTCATTTGGCATGATCTGTGATTGGCTGTATCCAAGGGACACGGCCAACACAGAACTTCCCCGATGCTCGCCCATGGCGGCGTGCAGAGGGGAAGTAAACAGGAGGATGTCTAGGGACTCCCTCCCGGCAATTGGTGTCCGCGCTGTAGACATCTTTCGTCTATAGCGTGGGCACGAAGTGGTTAACAAAAGAATGTGACTATTATTTCCGACATATTCCCGCTCATTTACTGCCATTTCCCTGCTAAGGGTTCGATCAGGTCCGCCTGAAAAACTGACAGGTGAACCTGATCAGACAGCCCTTGTGAAAGGGGTCAAGCAGGGAGGATTACAAATAATATTTTTTTTTTTCCTTAATTAAAATAATTTTTTTTTTTTACTTTTTACAAAAAAAAAAAAAAAAAAATTACAAAAAAAAAAAAATATATATATATATATATATATATATATATATATATATATATATATATATATATATATATATATATATATATATATATATATATATATATATATATATATATATATATATATATATATATATATAGTTAAATTAATAAATAAATTAATACATTTAATAATATATATATATATATAATATAATGAGAAGCCATTTACCAGCCACCACACTCACCGTTGGGCAAAAAACAGGCAGGGGAGCTTCACTCCATTAGGAATTAGCATTATTGGAATAGGGTGTAATTTCTACATCCACCACCAGATTGCGCCAGACTACCGAAAGATTTTAGAAGGCGGCAAAGCCGCGGCCTCAATTACTGGCCGGCGCGGCCCGATGGAATTGCGCGGCGGAGTTCGGGGTCCAAATGGAGACAGGATACCCCAGCAGCGTTGCCCCAGTCGCCAGGACACGAAATCTAGGCGCAAATGCGACCTGGCGACCGGGGTTTGTCGAGCCCTGCCTTATCTATTCTGCATTCTATTTATTCATCTATTTTTTCGTTTCTATATCTGCGGTGTACTGTTGTATTTTTTTATATCATGGTAAATGTCAGATGGACAGCAGGGTTCCAGAACGATCATCCAGGCAGCATGCTCCGAACACGTGCACGTCATAGCCCCACCCCCGAGACCAGGGGCTTCCTGAGTGATGGTTTCCTTCTGCGCCCTGTACGCTCTAGCCTGGGACACCAGAAACCACTGGCACCACAGTGCTGCCTGGATGATCGTTCTGGAACCCTGCTGTCCATCTGACATTTACCATGATGTGCCTGCTGTTTTCAAGCAAGTGTATTTCTACTTAATTAAATGTTACAATATTGCTGCAATTAGGCGCTGCTAGTCTGTTTTTCAGCCATTTTAGATGAGTGTGCGCCCGTTTCCAGCTTCACACTTCCTTAATTCTAGGTCAGGGTGGAGCTGCATTTCACCTTATTTTGGTGTGCAAAGTACAATTTAATTGCAGCTACAAAATCTGCTATGCAGATAGTTGATGGCTGTTTTCGGATTGTGGTGATTTATGATGATCGATTGCTGAATGTAGCTACACAATACTGAGTTTAGCTGTCTTTCCCCATAGCCCCCCCGCCCCCCATTTGTAGGTGCAAATGTCTACAAATACTGCATGTGATGTTCTAGCGCATTCCTGTGCAATTCAGATGCAATTAATTGTGGTGCAATTTGAGCCTATTTGTTTTGATTGGGCTTTAATCGCACCAAAGTGTATGCACCTTTTTAGGAGCTGTGCTGACCCAACCGGATTGCATGGCTGTTTTTGTACTTTCAGAAGCATTGTGTTTGCGACCTGCATTTGGGGTGTCATTAACTTGGTATTGATAACGGCAACAGATCGTAAGGGCAGTGCGATTGTGGTGTGGGAAATGGGATTCTACCCTAATCCTGTATATAATAATTGAATTGGCCAAATTCGATGTACCCTTTTTGACCGCTTCCAAAAAAAAATCATCATTTTAAATGCTTGATTTCCATAACTGGCCCAACCTAGAACAATGCCACGTGAACACCACGGTGAACACAAATTACAGAATATATGGAATGGGACATTAAAGTGGAGGGCCGGTTATAAAAAAAAAAAAAAAAAAAAAAAAAAAAGTCAGCAGCTGCAAACACTGCAGCTGCTGACTTAAGAAACACACTCACCTGTCCAGGGCGCCCGCGATGTCGGCCGCCCGAGGCCGACCCGTCCCTCGGCTCTCGGGTCCCGGCGCCGCCATCCCTTGTAAGGGAAACAGGCAGCGGAGCCTTATGGCTTCACTGCCCGTTTCCTACTGCGCATGCGCGAGTCCCGCAGCTACTGCGCATGCGCGAGTCCCGCAACGCTTTCTGAATGGGACGCGCTGTGTTCTGGAGCACACAGTTCCCAGAACACAGCGCGACTCATTACCCAGAAGACGCCGCGACGAAGACAGAAGATCTCCGCGGAAGAGGAAGATTAGGAGAAAGTGCCTAGCAACAGGCATTTCTGGTAAGTAAAAAAAAAAAAAAATTTTTTCATTTTTTTTTTTTTAGATTTTTTGTAATTTTTAAAAAAATTTTGTTTTTCAGGGTGGCCCTCCCCTTTAAAGTGGTTGTAAACCCTTACAACACACTTTGACCTACAGGTAAGCCTAGATTAAGGCTTACCTGTAGGTCCAAGAAATATCTCCTAAACCTACACAGTTTAGGAGATATTTGCCGAAAGACAGGCACCGCTGTCTACGGCGCATGCAGTCAATGGTGCCTCGAGTGGCGGCTCCCGTGCGCATGCGCAGGAGTGATGTCATCGCGGCTTCGCCGAATGACAGCAGCGGAGCTGCGAGACCCACCGAGAAGATGGATGTGGCAGACTACAGGTCATAGTAGTCCATTATGCTTTTACCTTTGCAGGGAATGAAAGAGAAGGTAAACCCATCAGGGTTTACTTCCTCTTTAAATCCTGCAGCTGTCTCTGCACAATTATTTAACCAAAATTCAGGCAGGTGTAAAAACATATAAAACTGAGAAGAACTGCAAAATAATTACAGGACCTGGTCTTGAGGAATAGTTTAACACAGCTGAATCTGATCTTTAAGAGACCAAAAGACCTTAGACCCATGATTGCCCCAAGTAGAGTGAAAAGAACTAGAACCAAAGGTCTTAATGAGGTCTGAACCACCGTATTCGACCTATAGGGCAGTTATAGATGTGGGACTAGGAACTGTGGCAATGCTTCTCAGCCTTTTGGCTAAGATCAAATGTAGTATCTGTTCTTATCAGTTGCCAGAAGAGGCACTCTGCTACTCCTATAGAGAGGAGGGCTATGCAATGCCAATGACGTAATTGTGCCTGGAAGGATGGTTTTCAGCAGGGACTATGTCGAGCTGTCCGACAGATACTGGAGGCCAACCACTGGTTGAGTCTGAAGGCGTCCGGAAGGGTGCCCCTGGTGAGGATGGGTGCTGCATCGGGTCTGGCCAGAGAGTCGTGGCTCTGGCCTTCTGGCCTAGATTGGGTTAGTTCTAGCTCCAGTCAGTTTTTCGGGAAAGAACGCTTGCTCCCCTACAGCACTGGGGGAGCGTTTAGTATTTCTCGATTTGTAATTAGGTAGGAGTGATGGGGGTGGGAGTTGAGCCTTTAGAGAGGGGGTTCTCCCCTCGCTGCCAGATCTTCAGGTTTTCCTGGCTGGGGTGGGGGCTGCTCTAGCCTGGGCTGTAAGTCAGGGTTGTGACAAAAAGCCTGTCGTGAATGTGCCCCTGAAGTGGCAGTTCAGGGGTGCCAGATGATCACTGAGTGAGGGTCACATTGATTTAATGGCACCATGGTCACTTCACTAACACTTTTTTTTTTTTTCACACCTGCCTTTAGGGCCGAGTCCTTTGGCAAGGACCAGGGGAAATTTTTATTCCTGGCCGAAGGGCCTGGCCATTGTATTGCACAATGGTCACTCTTTCACTTCCCCCACTTTCCTATTTATTTTAACCCTGTGTTTGTCACTTTTTTTTTTTTTTGGTGTGTACACGTATTTGTCACTGTGTGATGATTAGGGTGTGGGTTCTCGGGCCTGCCCTGAAAGCCTTGGAAGGGGGTGGACATAGGCCTTTTGGTTTGGTTCAAGGGAGTCCCACTGAGTACTTCGTGGGTCTGTTTCAGCAGACCCTCCAGAGAAAGGGGGTCTGTCCTGTTTTGGCCAGATGGACCCAAGTGAAGTACCTTGGTCCCCGTCTGGAGCCTAATACCCCGGGGGATGAGGGTTAAGTCCTTCATCGGGAAGACTGTGTAGCACCCCCTGCGCGTTTTTGTGTTCTGTGTTTGTGTGCACTTTTTTGGCACAGGGCGGAGTTTTTGGGTTTCACATGCCACAGGCTTTAAAAACAAAAAAAAAAACTGACAACTGTGTGCATACGTGCCATCAGAAGAAAGAAGTAACAGGAGTGGACGAAAAAAAAGCCATACTATCAAGCAGTTTATAAACTGCGGTACTTCCAATGGTCTCTTCTGTCCCTGCGGACTCATGTTGGACGTACACAACGACCTCTGTGGACAAGGATAGAGGAGTAGTATTACAACTACGAAGGACAACTATTGTCTCATGCTGCTTTACAGAGGTCCACAATAGCAATACAGAGGGCATGAAAGTCTTTGGGGTAGAGGCCTTAAGTAATGACCTAGATGGTGGTAAAAAACATGAAAAACTATGCACCAGAGAGGCCTTCTGGATCTTCACGCTGGGATCTCTTGCACCCAAAGGTCTGAACAAATGGATCAAATTATGAAATGTAGTTTCGTTTCCAGCACTTCCCTCCTTTTTACTACTGACCTGTCATGCAGCAGCATTTAGTTGTGCATGCTTCATGGAGTCATGTGGATGGGATAATCTGTGCATAAGATCACGTGAGCCCATTGATATGTTGGGAAGTTTGCAGTGGATGCCACCAATTTTGGTTTTGCTGCAATATTTTACGAATCGCTTATCTGTGAGGCTTCAATTGGTCTCTCCTTGAGGGGTTTTGTTCCAATGGTATGGATTTCTAATACTATCTGTCATCCATGGTGTTCCAGCAAGGGTTAGAACGAGGGGGCATGGCCACTGGACCCTGTGGCAGGTTGGACCTCTAACCATGGGAGACGCACTATCACCAGACACAATTAATGACGCTGCAGACATAGGAGGGAGAGGGTGGACCTTATTCTTCCCGGACCTCAGTATCGCAAAAGGGAGCTGTCTCCCGTGCACGCCAACGTCGGCTATTACTTCTAAAAGTGACCACACCGTAAGTGATGCGGAGACAATCGGAAGTGGCGGGCGGAACGCAAACGCACTTTTCGGTGTGGTGTGCGTTTCACACATAGTGGAATGGGAACATCGGTAGGCCCTTTCTGCCACATGGTAGATACTGAGAATACCATACATCGATGCTAGACTGATACACCTGAGGATGATAAATACCCCCATACCAATAGGTTAGATGCATCATTGAGATTGTCAATATTAAGTAATTGTAAAGCTTCATATGTATCGTTTGATCTTTTGATTTGTTGCTTCCCTCATGTGTCATGAGGCTACTGTGAGAGAAAGAGAACCCTCTTCTCCCTCGAAGCGCATTAGCCACCCTGCAATACCATCTGGTCCTCCAAACACCTTCAGTTCCACCTGAGATTGCCGTATTAAAGTGTTAGTATGGCATTCTTCCCCACTGAGCTATTGTAGTCTGACAGGGGGCTTTGGCTGCCATCTTAATATTGTCATGACGACTTTTAGGTTAGATGACCGTTGGACCTAATAAGTTATTTTACTTATAAATGTGTCTCCAGTAACGTCCCATCTCTTACCAGCTAGGATGTCTAACATTAATTCAGTCTTTGCGTTTTGCCTGCATGTTTTTTTGCAGGTAATAATCATGAGTTTTTTGTGATGCTGAATATTCTGATTTGATTTGACTATTCTTGTATGCAGTCCTAGTTTTAAACCTCAGGCCATCTGCACGTAAATACAACTGGGTTTCCCTTTTTTATTTTTTTACATTTTTTTTCTGTTTGATATTCTAAAAGATTTGAAATGGTGTCATGATCTTTGTGCTACCTTGAATTTAGTGTAGACTCTGTTCAGCTATTAAAAAAAAATTTTTGGGGTGCACCTTTGTGTTTCTCGTGCGTTACTGCTGGTTTAGTATTCTGTAATGCAGAGAAATGTTAAATGCTCGCTCCTATGGCAGCTTGCGATCTTCTATGCTCCAGGCATGGAAAGTGGGAGGGCAATCAATTGTGTGTGTATGTAAATATAATGTGTGTGTGTGTGTGTGTGTGTGTTGTTTTTTTTTTTTTTTTCAAAAATATTGACTTAGACACTGTTATTTCATAAAAACTGTATTACTTTTTGAACTTCAGTTAGTGCCAAGATGAAAAGATTGAATGTTCTTTGATATTGCTTTCTGTGCTACGTTAGAATACACAATGAGAGTTTTTGTTTTGTTTTTTATATATATATATATAATGCTTATGTTTTTGTTTTTTTTTCCTTGTTTTTTTTTTTTTTCAGCAAACGGTCCTTCAACGTCCGATCTTTTGGAACTGGAACACATGTTAAACTTCCCGGGCCAGCACCGGACAAGCCAAATGTTTACGATTTCAAAACCACATATGAACAGATGTACAATGATCTCCTTAAGAAAGACAAAGAACTGTATCCCAGAGGAATTCATTTTGTTTAAACCAAAAAGGTGTCAACTCGTGAAGGTGTAAATTATAACTTTACATTTGCAGGTCCACCATGTGGGATTGTAGGCAGGTATAACAGGAGTGTTGCGGTATGGTTCAGGGTGCCGATAATGGTAAATACTGCATGTGTCAGCTGATTTTAGCATCAGAATAGTGACTTGCCTCAGAGTTCCAGGTAAAGAAATGTGCTTACAGCTTGTAAGCAAGTGCTAAATTGGCATATGGTTGGGGCCATATATTTTTTTTTATTTTGGCTCCCCATCCTTGCACGGAGAAAGCGCATGAGCTATACATGAATGGTACATTGTAAATTTGTCACAGGTAAGTATATAATTTTGTGGTTGAAACCTTAAGTTCCATTTTATGTATTGCAGGGTCAGGTCCTACTGTTAAAGACTCAAGGAACTTTCATTGGACAAATGTTACATTGCAAATTTTATCCTCGTGACTTGAACTTTTTATATTTTCAAGCAATTGACGCATGCTTAAGTGGCAATTCTTCTAATGGATCGCTAGGAAGCATTTTTTTATTTTTGTCCTATTCAGATTAGCTGAAATTCTTTGCATAAACTTTATTTTTATTTTTTTAATTACCGAGTGTTACAAGTGTGCGTGTGGAAAAACAGGCATACTGCAGTCACAGAGAGGCAGATAAGTCAAAATGTAGTTCTTAGATGCTGTGTAAATCTGTTTTATTATTTTTCATCCTGTTTTCTGTAAAGATCACCTATTTCTTACAGCAATTTGTGTTGCTTCCCCATAATCCAAACAATCTAAAGCCTCATATACACAATGCTGTTGTGTGGGTTTTTTTTTTTCAACTCTGCACGTTGCATGGAAACAAACTGACCGCTCGGGAGGAGCCGCTCTACTAACTATGCAATGTTAGTACAGCAATCTCCCCTACTGTGCTATTGTGTTTTGAGAGGGGGAATCTCCCCCCCCCCCCCTTCAGAACACTCCGGTCAGTGCTCTCAGACGTTGTCTGAGAGAACTGATCAGTGGCTTTTTCGGTCATGACCCTACGACAAAAGCTGACTCGGCTGCCAAACTCGATGCCGCCTGACATTCAGCCCATGTGTACTAGGCTTTAGAGTTTTGCTTTTCTTCACCAAATGCATTTCCCTGGAGCATTTTAGAGGCAAAGGATAAGCAAAATTTGAGGCTCGGCATATACAGAGGGAGCAGGCTAAAACCATGTAATGCTATTGGGTGGAGTTTTATTTCCGTGATTTTAAACTACAAAATAATGTTTGGGCGGTGTGGCCACCCATTAAGGTTGGCTATTGTAGAAATGCATACCTACCCCCTCCTATTGCAGCTCCTTTTTTAGGGGACTGATAAATCCTGAACCCTAGCAATAAAAATTTTCTAAGGACTCATTAGTCACTGCAATTCTGGTAGTTCTAAATGTATCTTATTGGTGCAGTTAAAAGCCCAATTCTAGTCAGATGTGTCAATGTCACCAGTCAAGTGTATAGAAATCCTTCCAGTAGACACGGCAATAAAACCTGAGAGCTTTTTCCAATTTTACACCTGGCTTAAAGTCTAACTTCATTTGGGGTACAAAGCTGACCAGTCATCCAAGTCCATTAATTCCCAGCTGATGTCTTTTGTTCACGATACACACCACCTCTTCCTCCTTGTTCATGTGCTTGTGTAAGTGATAATTGGTAACAAGCCCACAGGGGAGGGGGGTCCTTTAAAAATCCAGTGCTCGCAGGAAGTAGGTTGGCTGTGTGCCAGAGAGAAGGGGTAAGTGTTGCAATAAAAAGATGTTTGTATTTATATTTTCTCCCCAGAACTGTTTGACATTTTTCATAGAGTACAAAGAGGGGTAATGCAAATAGTGGTAGGGAAGCGAATATAGGGGCAAGGAAAAGGAATTCCCACTCTGACATGGTATTGGCCCACACTATGTATTATCAGAAAATTCTAGCGTCTATCCAGGCGTTTCCTAGTTGTGGTCTGTAGGTTAAAGCATAAGAGGTGAACTTAAAACTTGGTATGAAGAGGGTGTACTTGGGTTAACAGGACCGAGAAGGTCTGGTTAGGCTGCTGATTTTGAGTCTATACCTCTGATATGGGCAGACACCTACTGAATGGCAGGAAGAATCAATGGACTCCAAGAAGGTTCAGCAGCGGCCTCGCAGTTTATTGAAAACTACAAGCTGCTCACTACAGAGGCCGACGGTAGTTCATTCATTCACAGAATTCTGTAAATGAAGGATACGGCCATGTCACCATTCAGCAATGCTGTTTTTAAATTCTGGCAGTGGGCAGGACTAAGTGTGGCCAGGTACTAATGGACAGCATAGTGCAAGCAGGCACAACCTAATTGGCCATGCTGCAGTTACCTAAGTGGCAACTCTGCTCTGAATACAGAAGCAGTGCTGCATTTTTGCTACACCATCTCGGAAAGCTGCAGGGGATGGTCTCCACTGGAAGGCACAACAGGTGTTTTTACTTTGCAGGGGGACTAAGCGAAAACTATTAATGCCAATATATCTAGAATTAAAGCTGAAGTACGGCTAAAAAAACATTGGCTAATAGATATGGTCTTTTGTAAAAGAATTTAGAAGTCTCTTCTGATGAACCTGCTAGCAGATTTTTTAAATCTGAACTACAATGCATGTGCATTAGTGTACAGACCTGGCATCCTACAGTTGCAAGGAATGGCACCAGGTGCTAAGATATTGTACCTTCAGTGTTTGTGCATGGGAGTTCCATCAGCAGTGCCTGCCCAGTGGGCGAAGCAAGAAGAGACTGTCATGGCACCGGTGGGGGTGGATTGGATGTAGAGCTCAAACCCTGCATCACTGGAGGGAAGTATCCTAATGTGCAAGTACATTATGGCAAATATTGACCACCCTCACTGTGCTTTAGGTCCTGGAGCAAATACTTAAATCGCAGTGCTTTTTTTTTTTTTGTTTAACATTTTTGCACACATCTGCAGCTTAGGTTTTGAAATGAATTTAAACCCCAGAACGTATTTTCTGAATGCAAGGGCCCTTTAGAAAAACAATGGTGGTAGTTGCAATTTATGTTGCACAATTGTTGTGTAACTGTTTATCAAATCTAAATGTATTTTCAAGAAAAACTTAAATACATATCATTGCTCAAACACAACTTGAAGTGGTATTAAAAACAAAAAAATGCAATATTACAGCTTACCAGTCAGATGTGTGGCTGCTATATAAAAAAAGTTTTATTTTTTTTTTATTTTTTTTTCACCATACTCTGGATGAATGAGCATGGGGCCCCTTTGAACAGCAGCTAATGCTGATCATTGTAAGTACCAAGTGGTAAATGGTTTCTCTTCCCTATAAGTTCTACACCTGCAGGTGAGCTTGTTCTGTTGAAAAACAGGATCACCGGTTGAAAATAGGAGAGGGCCTAAAAAAGAAAATGAATGCAACTATTACATCTAAGAAGTGGTAAGGTGCAATATAGTAAATGTTTTTGATTTGAGTTTAATACTTTAATCCTCGTAAAAAAAAAAAAAAAAAGGAGGTAGTGTAAAGTAAATAGAAACCAAATGGATCAAGCCCTCAAATAAAATGAAAGCACGATTGCTGTTTGCATGCATGTACATACCCTATGCACGTGTTTACGTTTGTGTGCACATTTTAACTTTATTGCTATCTCAAGGTGGCTAACAAACCCTCTATTTGATAGCATTTGGCAGGTCACATGTTCTCTATATGTTAAAATCGGATTTATTAGAGCCCTAAATTCTCCTCTACTGTCCACTGCCACTAATCAAGCACAGATCATGCTTGATTACCTGCGTCCCCAGCCACAGCAGCCAGGAAATAACCGCTTGGAAGCCAGAAACACTCAGAGCTGTGTGCATTGGGCTTTATACACAGCAGAGATCAGATAGTTGGTTTTCCCAGATTTCCTGCTCAAGATCCTGATGGCCCTTTTCATCAGAGTAGTTGGAGAGACTACTAACCCCCCACCAGCGCTGTAAAAGTGATCAGGTGGCTATACTATACAGCCACTTGGATTGCTTTTAAAGTGATTGTAAACCCTTACACACCACTTTGACCTACAGGTAAGCCTAGATTAAGGCTTACCTGTAGGTCCAAGAAATCTCTCCTAAACCTACACGGTTTAGCAGATATTTGCCAAAACACAGGCACCGCTGTCTACGGCGCATGCATGGCAGAGCGGAGAGCATGCGCCATTGTCGGCGGCGCACTGAGCGCACCACTGTCAAAGGCGATATGCCGTGAATGGCGGCTCCCGTGCGCATGCGCGGGAGTGACGTCATTGCGGCTTCGTCGTATGACGGCGCCGGAGCAGCGAGACCCACTGAGAAGATGGAGGCTCCGTACACAAGGGGACATCGGTGACATCGCTGGCTCCTGTGTCAGGTAAGTGACACACAATGGGATACTATGCGATGCATAGTAGTCCATTATGCTTTACCTTTGCAGGGAATCAGAGGAAGTAAACCCATCAGGGTTTACTTCCTCTTTAAAATAGCCACTTGTCTACCAAGGTACATTTTTTAAATCGCATAGTAGACAAGTGGTAAGCCAAGCTCGTTGATTCAGCTGTGAGCCTGATACAACTTTTAAGAGCCGGTGAATGGCTCTCAAAGAATACAGCGCGTCTGTCGTTGACACCCCCCCCCCCCCCCTCTAGTGGCACCTGTGATGGTTCTTGGGCATTCCATTTGTAGATTCATATTTGTCAGGTGGATGCAGCATCAGACCGATGCTGCCTCTTTCCCCAGCCGCCTCTTCACTGAGAACTGAGCCACCGAACATCGCCAATGGCAGAGAGCTGCTGCCTGTCAATCGGCAGCTCTCCTGCTTTGCTCCCTCCACGCTCAGCGGCTTGCTGAGACTGCCATCAATGAAGGCAGCTGGCAGACCCAGACTTCTAAGTCAGGATGACTCGCTGCCTGGACTGATTGCAGTGATGTCAGCGGAGAGCGGACTTCAGAACAGGTCACAGGAGTGCAAAACGAATTTCACTTCTGTGACCCATGAGAGAAGCCAAGCCAAACAAGCTCAGACTGGACTTCTCCTTTTAGTTTGAGGGGAGACCACCCCCCCCCCCCCCCCCACATCTCCATGTACAGTTCCTGTCACCTGCAAATGTAATAGCATATGGAGGTTTGTTACCTTAACGATGACGACCATAAAAAATGTGAATCGAATTTATGTTAAAGCATCCAAACACACACACAAAGCACCACATGTGTTGGGTATCGTTACTAACATCGGAGTAAGGGTATTCATTCTAGGACCATAGTTAATGGTTCACTCTAAATTTATAACCTGTAAAGGTTTTCAAAACATTGTCTATCTGGAACTTTGGGTACCTTCGTTTTTTGTTGTGATTCTCCAGGCATTCTCAATTTAACACAACATGTTTTGGCATGTAAATGCCAATCTTCTATATTTTACTGAAAAATGAAGTATCACATTTGTGTTTGAATTAAATTAGTGTAGTAGTATTATACAGGATTTTTATAACGCCAACAGTTTGTGCAAGATTACACTTGGTACCTTGCCACCCTAGAACAGGTTGATAGTTGAGCTATCGATCTTGACCGAGAAGTCATAGGCAGGGGCACGTGGGGAAGGAAATATTAGCTCGGTTTTGGATAGATTGAGTTTGAGGAAGTGGTGTGACATCCAGTCTTATGTCTGTTAACCGCTTCAGCCCCAGAAGATTTGGCTGCTGAAGGACCAGAGCATTTGTTGCGATTCTGCACTGTATCACTTTAACTGACAATTGCACGGCCGTGCGATGCTGCACCCAAACAAAATTGACGTCTTTTTTTTTTTCCCCTCAAATAGGGCTTTCTTTTGGTAGTATTTCATCATCGCTGCAGTTTTTATTTTTTGTGCTATAAACAAAAAAAAAGCGTTGATTTTGAAAAAAAAACAAAACACTATTTTGTACTTTTTGCTATAATAAATTATACATAGTTTATTTCTTTTTTTTTATCGGAACTGCGACATTATGACACGCACATGGGACTTTTGACACCTTTTTTGGGACCATTGGCATTTATACAGCGATTAGTGCTATAAAATTATCACTGGCAGGGAAGGGGTTAACTGTGTTCCCTAGTGTGTGTGTGTGTGTGTGTGTGTGTGTGTGTGTGTGTGTGTGTGTGTGTGTGTGTGCTAACTGAAGGGGGGATGGGACTGTCTTGGGGAGATGACAGATCGCTGTTCATACTTATGAAGTGTATGAACAGATGATCTGTCTCTTCTCCCCTCGGAGAACCAGAATCTGTGTGTTCAGACACAGATCCCGGTTCTCGCTGTGTCACTAACAATAGCGGGAGCCTGGCGGTTATCACGCCCGTCGGGCACTCTCATCGGCTCCAAGGGCAAGCGCGCCTCAGGCGCTACGTGCCCCTAGTGGGCGCAGGGCAAAGCGACGTAAGGTAATGTTGTTTAGCCCCAGCAGTGCCATTCTGCAGCAGTGAAACTGCGGCGGCTGGTCGGCAAGTGGTTAATAAAGTAGTGAGGCATGAGGAGACTGCTTGGGTGAGATTAAGGGGTAGAGAGAGAGATTTGGGTGTCATCAGTGTAGAAATGGTATTTGAAGCCATATTAGCTGTCCCAGAGAGGCAGTGTAACAGATCGAGAATAGTAATTGGTCCAAGAACAGATCCTTGAGGGATCCCGACAGGAAAAGGAAGAGCAAGTAAAATTGTAAGTGGCACTGAAGGTGGGGTGGGATAGGTAGGATGTGAACCATCGAAGATTGCAGTCAGAGACCAAAGGAGTGGCGTTTTTTGTTTTTATTTTTTTAGGAGGTACTGGTCCACATTTTTATTTTTTTCCAGAAAATTTTGTTTGTTAAATGACTACACAAATGTCAAGCAACTTAAAAAAAATTGCAACTACTACCATTTTTATTTTTCAGGGTCAGTGCTTCAGAAAATATATACATCCTTACAGTAACTTCCAGCTAATTTTTTTTTTTTTTTTTTTTTAACGTGCGTGAAAAAATGCCCCAGTGGACAAGTTAAGTGGGGAACCGACTGCAAATAAAAAAAACGTACAGTCTCATGGCTCCTATAGATTGTGTTTAAACACTTTGGACATATTACAAATATATTTAGAGAGCTAAAGTAGTCAAATGGAAGGGTTGAATGTTGTCCCAAGATACTTTAACCACCTAAGGACCAGGCCTCTTTTTCAGATTTGGTGTTTACATGTTTAAAACAGTTGTTTTTTTTGTTTTTTTTGCTAGAAAATTACTTAGAACCCCCAAACATTATATTTAGTTTTTTTTTCTAACACCCTAGAGAATAAAATGGCGGTCATTGCAATACTTTTTTTTTCACACCGTGTTTGAGCAGTGGTCTTTCAAGCGCACTTTTTTTTGGAAAAAATTGACTTTTTTGAATAAAAAAATAAGACCGTAAAATTGGCCCAAATTTTTTTATATTTTGAAAGATAATGTTAGGCCGAGTAAATTGATACCCAACATGTCATGCTTCAAAATTGCGCCCGCTCATGGAATGGCGTCAAACTTTTACCCTCAAAAATCTCCATAAGCGACATTTAAAAAATTCTACAGGTTGCATGCTTTGCGTTACAGAGAAGGTCTAGGGTCTAGAATTATCGCTCTTGCTCTACCGATCGCGGCGATACCTCACATGTGTGGTTTGACTGCCGTTTTCATATGCGGGCGCTACTTTTTTTTATTTCTTTTATTTTTACACTGTTTAAAAAAAAAAAATAATGGATCTCTTTTATTCCTATTACCATGAATGTAAACTTCCCTTGTAATAGAAAAAAGCATGACAGGTCCTCTTAAATATGAGACCTGGGGTCAAAAAGTCCTCAGATCTCATATTCGGACTTAAATGCAATAAAAAAAAAAGTAATTTTAAAAAATGACATTGAAAAAATATACCTTTTTTTATTTTTTTTAAGAGGTATGGGCAGTATAGACGAGTGGGGGCCATCTTAGCCTCACTCGTCTCCATACCCAGCCATCGGTAGGACCCGATCGCCTCCGGTAAGCGGCGGAGGGCACGGGAGAGCGGCGGGGGGGTGGCACCTCTCCCACCGCCGCTAACTGTGATCTCGTGGTGAACCCGCCGCGGAGACCACCGTTATCGTACACAGGACCGCCTCCTGTAAAGAGGGATACCTCTGTTGTGGCAGCAGCTGCTGCCATTACCGAGCTATCCCTCTTCAAAAAAACGACGTATATTTACATGAGGCGGTCCTTAAGTAATTAAATGACACATACATGTGCTTCAGACACGTCCTTCCCTCTGATTTATCTGAAAAGAAACTGATGGCTAAGATAGAATCTCTGCCTTTTATTTTGGAACTTTCCTTTCTCATCAAGAACTGTCCTTCAGCTGGTCATGATCCAAGTCCCAAGGTACTGTGATTTCCTGGGTAGGTGAAGAGACCTTCTTCCTAGGAGTGTTGTCTTGGCCAGTGGATGGACAACAATGATGTTTGGCGTGAAGGATTTTGCTCTAAATGCTCTTATGCAATTGTGAAAGCACCACAATGTGCGCTGGAGAAGGATTATTCAGTGCTTCCTATGAAAGGGTGGCTTAGGCTGGCCATAGATTGAAATTTGAATTCAGAATTTTGATCATCTATGGGCAGGTTGGTTGTACAGAAGTTGATCTCTCAATTAACTGACTGTACAACCATCCTGTTGGAAAATTTTCACTTGATCGGTGCTGCCAGTTATAGCCAGCAGTGCTGATTGTATTCTGATGGTGGGGAAGCTTTCCTGCTGTCTGTATACAATAGTTCTGTTGGAGGCATAACCCCCATCTACCTTGAATGTGTATGGGGGAACCAAATATTTCCTTTCTTTCCTTCAACATGCTGGTTAAATGAAAGAATATGAAACGTTTGGCCTGCTTTGCTCCCATGTCATGCTTAGGGCACTAAACAGTCACATATATCTTATTATGGCCTATAATCCTCCTTATTGGTCAGGCACAGGCTCCTCCTATAAAAACACCAAAGAAATCGGGCCACAGAATGTCCACAGAAGTTTGGATATAACCTGAACATTATCAGTATTGCAAAACGACACCATTACAAAAAAATGAATGTCTTCTACATCTGGTGAGGAAGTATGTGTAGGTTCAGAACATCCAAGACCAGTTTGTATGCTCCTTTTCAGTGCAGGGTGGATAATTTGGGTTACTTGGCCAAACCGTAGTCTTTTTTTTTTTTTCCCCCTTTCTCTTCATTGGCTCACTGACTTTGATTGACGGCAGCGGGAGCCAATGGCACCATGCTGCTGTCTCAGCCAATGAGGGAGAATGACTGTCTGACAGCTGAGTCTCGTGCAACATCGCTGGATCTAGATGGTGCTCAGGTAAGTGTTTTGGGGGGGGGGGGGGGGGCTACTGCACACCTTTTTTTTTTTTTTTTTTTAAAATCATAATGCATAAAGATGAAAAAACCTGCCTTTACAACCACTTTAACAAGTATGTCCATCTTAAAGCAAATAGATGGTGAGATTCTCATGGGCAGAATTGGGATGCAGATTTGTATACATTGATGATCTCGCATGTGCACATGGCAGTCATAGTACTCTTGGAATTTCCATCAAACTAAGGGAACAAGTGAGGTTTTTTACACTTTGATTGGAATTGGTGAACTATTGTGCCTCGGCTCCCATATCCTTTATTCAATAGATGATTTTAAAAGAAAAAATCTTCTAAAATGGCTGTGTGGATCAAGTTTGCATCTGCTTAGACCAGCCTTTCTTAACCTTCTTAACAAGAAGGAACCCTTGAAATAATGTTTCTGATCTCAGGGAACACTTGCTAAAAATAACTAGATCTACAACTATGATGGTCATTTTGAAGAATGTTTTTATCCTTATGGCCGTTGGAGAATTACCCCTTTACAGATTGCTAAAGATCATTGGTGTCAGTGGAAACTTGTAGAAGCAGAAATTGCTCAAGGAACACCTAGAAACCTGGAGGAACCCTGATTGGGGAAACCCTGGCTTGGACTAAATTGTATTGTTTTTAGTCTGCTCTAAGGTTAACTATCGTACACAAGAAATTGATCAGAGAGATGTTTGCAACAGGCCGGTCTCCACTGATCATATTCTGTGGGCATGTATTACGCAAAGGAAAAGAAACCATGCTATTCCCATTAGGCAACCTATTAGATGTTTGCTGTGAACAAGGAAGAAATGGGTAATATTTATTAAATGTGGTTATTTAAACGGTTTGTACCGCATAACCACATCTGTGGTCTTTTTAAACACATCCCTGGCTGCTATAGCAGTACGCATGTGTGCGTCTGTTAAGCCGACTGTCCTCTTTTACATGGATGTGATACATCCACAACCACTGCACCGTACTAACCAACACCCTGCTACCCTAAGCCCCCCCCCCCCCCACATGCCCACTGGCTCACCTGGGATAAGCATGATGGGTGCCACCAGGTAGAGTGGAAGGAAGCCAGAAAACATTATCAGAAAAAAAATCGGATAATTTTGTTACCTATTGGGGGGGGGGGGGGCACCTATGCACAAAAAAACATTGACTGCCTTACCTGTTACAGATCGCTGGGTACACCACACTGAGAGCGAAAATTCCAGATCAGTTATTCATGATCAACTCTAAACTGACCTGTAGGGGCTTTTTAAGCATCGCCTATGGGAAAATTTATAGGGTACTAAAGTTTGTTGGCGTTTCACAACCATACCACATTGCCCCTTCCAAAACACACCCTTCAGCACTCACGGCGATTGGCTGTAAGCACTAATTGGATGCTGATCAGCTGCTGATTTTCTAGCATGTTCGTTTGCCGGAATCTGGTCATGTGATCTTTTTTTTTTGTCCCAACAATGGCCCGTACACATGGGCCGAATGTCAACTGCTATCAACTCTACCTGCTCATTTTGGATGATATTCTGCCCGTATGTACGGGGCATAAGTGAGCTGCTATTGGAGGTAGGGACAGTCGGGCGTTTTTTCTACAATGCCAACCTCTGCAATACTTTCATGACAGCTTTTCTTTAAAGCAACCCTGTCTTGACACTGCCTATACTTGCCTCTCTTGCCAAAAACACTGCCCTGATCCCAGTAAAGCCTGTTCTTGTAGGAACCAACACCTCCCTGGAGTGTCGGTGTCCTGGTCCCCCAATGAGTTTGTGGGTTCATTCCATTGACACCCCCCCCCCCCCCCCCCCAAACACCTTGTCTCTGCAAGACATGGAACACCTTCCTCTTCCCTAAAAGATCATGTCCTCATTTATTTTTTCCTTGTTTCTGTAGTGAGAAACTGTTCAATAAAAAAATAAAAATTAAACTCCCTGTGATACATGGCTGTTCCTGGTGACATACATGGGGTGGCTGCATCTCTCAAGAGCTATTGCCTCAGTTTTGTGAGCAGCCTCCTGTGAGTCAAGTCAACAACATTGCATGCAAGTGCAGCGGGACAGAAAGGAGTTGGGATAGGCTGAGTTCAGTGGGACCAACAAACCCAAGCAGGAAAAAAACTAAAAAAAAAAACATTCCACTGCTCACAGGTGAGATGACATCTAGCCTGTATCCCATGGATGAGTAGAGTGCACACCCTGCCACTGCAGCAGTCACATGTGCACACACAAATCCAGAAAGCTGCACTCCCACACGATAAAATCCAATTTTTTACTAAAAAACAAAGTCCAAGATCCATACAGCAGTGGCTGAGAGAGAACGAGGTTGGCGCGTTTCACACGATAAACGTGCTTTGTCAAAAGCACAATACACTCCAATATATAAGGTGGATCACATGATAGTTCAGGTGTATCTAATAAAGTTATTGCAACAAATCGTTCTATAGAAAGCTTTTCTCTTGTGAACAAAAACAAGTGTGTGTGTGTGTATATGTATGTAATTATATTGGACACCGTGGGAGCCAATCAGCAGATCCGGCAGATGCGATGTGCGGCGGGACCCGCCGATCTGATCGCTCTGAAAAGATGTAAACAAGGGAGATCGCCGTTCTGCCAGAGGAAAATTGAGATCTTGTGTTTCTTCTAAGCAAAAACACAAATCTTTTTTTCCTTTAGTGAAATCGCATCTCCTACAGTTAGAAGGCACCCCCTAGGGACACGCTTAGCCCTCTGATCACCCCTGATGTTAACCCCTGCCACTGATCACCCCAAAAAGTGTCAGTAAAAATTGCTGATTGCCACCATTACTGGTAAAAGAAAAAATACAAATTCAATAAAAATATTCATAGTTTGTAGGCACTATAAATTTTGTGCAAACGAATCAATATACGCTTATTGGGACATTTTTACCAAAAATATGTAGCAGAATACATATTGGCCTAAATTGATGAAGAAATTTGATTCTATTTTTTTATTGGCAATGTTTTATAGCAGAAAGTAAAAAAATAAATATATATATATATATATATATTTTTTTTTTTTTAAATTGTCGGTCTTTTTTGTTTATAGCGTAAAAAATAAAAACAAATGCAACCAGGCTGCTGTTAGAAATCAAGGGGGCCCATACAGCCTAGACACCTGGCCCCACCAACTTAGAAAATTTCAAGATATTTTTGCTAAAAATGCACCACAAGTCAATATTCCTAATAAATCTAAAAGCTAAAGCTGTACTGAATCGTGTGGCAATCCACATTGCACAAAGCTTGTCTCCCAAAAAATAAAGCTTATTTGGGTGACAATCTTTGTGTAAGGCTAGATTCACACCTATGAATTTTTAGGGCTTTGCAGATTTGCACTACAGAATGTGTTCCATAGGAAACCATGGTAAATGGACTCTGAAATGATTCTGTTACTCAGCAATCGCAGCTAAACGGCACCGTGTTTGAGGTGCCATTAAAAATGGCACCTATACATGTTTTGCCACGATTTCAGGACATTTGGAACATGGTCTTTTTAAATCCATTACAAAGATTTGTGATGGAATCTTCCCCTTGTAGTTGCAATCAACATATATTTTGTATACATCAATTCGCAGCTTTGTACCAGTCCTCTATAGAGTAGGGCACTGGCCCATTACACATGAACCCGCCTGCTGACATGGTGAAATCAAACCATGGGTGGTAATAGAGGAATAGTCGTAAAACCACAGTGGACCCTCTATATCCAAGTGTGCCCGTGCACAGACCTGCATGTTCTAGCTGCGGTCGGGAGAGAATGAGAGCTGGCAGCGCTGCAGGAAAAGGTAGATCAGTGATGAAGAACCTAGAAAGGGGGGGTGATCAGAGCAGCGGGGTGAGAAGCGCAGATACTGGAAGCAATCGCCCTGTCTTTACTGCAGCAGGGGAAAGGTGGTGAAAGAGAGGCAAGGAGAAGCCACTGGGCTTCAGGAGAAGCCACAGGACGGTTGTTTCAGAAATGGGGAAGCACAGCCGACGTTTCTGCTCATCTGGTACCCGGTACAGGAGGGCCAGCCCTCCTGAATGCAACCACCACATCTAAGAATTGATAAACTGCCATATCATTTTTAATTGGGTTTATTACTGATTTAAATCGGTGTTCCGTTCACCGCTGCAAGAATTAAAGGCAAGCAGCGACCCATACTGCAGCTGCTGGCTTTTAATAATAGGACACTTACCTGTTGTCCAGCGATGTCCGCACCGCAGCTGATGTTTCCATTAGCTGTCGGGTGCATGTCGCTGCCATTGTGGGTAAGGGAACTTTACTTTATTTTTGTGGGTAAGGGAACTTTGCAGTGCAGCCTTACGACTTCATGCCAGGAACCCTACTGCGCATGCCTGAGGCTCTGCGCCTCTCTCCTACTGGCCTGGCGGCAGGAGGAGGGAGCCAATCGGTGACGTCATGGGCTGTGGCTCAGACTCCCAGAAGTGGGAACAGGATATCTGTCAAAAAAAGGTATCCTCTCCCCCCGAAAGGTGCCAAATGTGGCACCGGGGGGGGGGGGGGGGGGGGGGCGGACAAATCAGCGGAAGTTCCACTTTTGGGTGGAACGCCACTTCAAATGCAGAAAACTTGATTGTATGCACAGCAGATGCCAGGCTTCTGGGTTTGCCCTGTTCCACAGATGACAGCTCTGTGCTCTCTGTTACCGGTCTACAGCTACGACCCCATACACACTATACAACTTTTGTCTGATTTCCTTTAGATTTACCAAAACCATGTAGTGCAAGGGCCTGCCTGATTACATACAAATTGAAACTCAGGTTTGAGCTCACATTATATGGTTTTCGTAAATCTGAAAGAAAAAATCTACAGAAAATTGTATAGTGTGTATCCAGCTTTACAGGGCCGTCTTCAAAGAAGCCTCTGCTGCTGTCTTGGTCCATAGGCCAGCCACGAATGTAGCTCCCACAGACATGTCATGCTTGTAATGGTCTATCCTAACATATTTCATTTCTTGTGGTATTTTATCCCTATACTTGTGTGTTGCATTTTTTTTTTTTCTCGCTTCATTCAACCTTACCAAACATTATACTAGTTGTGGCTTGCCAAAGCTGTTTTTTCTTGGCAAGATTAGTTGCGGTTTCAACTGCCTCACTACTGCAGTTCACCTTGGTGACCAGTTGAGTGAAAGCACATAGGACTGAGGTTTCATATGTGTCCGAAATCGATCTTCTTCCTCATGAGCCCACTGAGCACCACCACCAGGAACAGCAGACTGAGCCAGATCCAGCTGTACAAGTGGGACCATATCAACCGGTTCCTGCCTTTCCATTTCAAGGACATTTGCCTTTCCCTTCAGCAAGTATGTCTGCTCATTGCTGTGTGAGGAGAGGCTATGGGGAAGCTGCTTTGAAGAGCTGGGGACTGAGATTGGCCTCACAGCCTTCACTGAAGTGCAGCCACACAACCAAGCCCTGACTATCTCCAGACAGCAAACAGGTACTTGGGATGGCTTCAGAGGTCAGCCTGACCTGACTTATCTCTTGCCCTTAAAGTCAGCTGGTCCAGGCTCTGGATTGATCCCAGCTTTAATGGCAGGATCTGCCCAGATGCCTGAAACAGTTGGCTCAGCTTCTCAGCATGCTGCTGAGTTCCCCCTCCACAGCCTGGCTCTCCAGTGAGCACTGGAGGGGCAGAGTAGAGAGCTGGTCTCTGCTCACTGATAGAGCACTGAGCGATCAGTGACATTTGATCGCTCAGTTCTCGGGATTATAGGTGGCAAGGGACAAATGCAGCATCAGACCAATGCTGCTTTAACCCAGGTGAGTATGATTGATCAATTCCAGAACTTCTCTTTTAAGCTTAAGCTAGTCAAAATTTTTAATCGCAACCATCAAACGCTAAAAAGAAGGGAGTCCTTTATCAGTTGCCATAGGAAAGGGGTTTTGGGACTTTGAATGAAGCACATGATCCAACGGGTCACGCGCCTCTATCCCTAATATATGATTAATAGGAAGGAGTCAGGACTTTAACCGCTTGCCGACTGGCTCGGGCCAATATACGTCGGCAGAATGGCTCTCCTGGGCAAAACCCCCGTATGGGTACATTGTACCCTTTAAGAGCCGCCGGAGGACACGATGGGCATGGCTGGCAGGCGCGATTGCCGCCGGGCACGAGCGCCAGCATGGGGAATTGTGTGTAAACACAAATCCCTTTTCTGTCAGGGGAGAGGAGACATATTGCTTGTTCCTACTAAGTAGGAACAATATGCCTCCTTCCCCATACAGTTAAAACACATCTAGGTTACACACATTTAACCCCTTAATCGCCCCATAGTGTTAACCCCTTCCCTACCAGTGACATTTACACAGTAATCGGTGCATTTTTATAGCACTGATCACTGCATGAATGTCAATGGTCCCAAAAATGTGTCAAGTGTCTGATCTGTATGCTGTAATGTCGCAGTACCACTAAAAATTGCAGATCACTGCCATTACTAGTAAAAAATAAATGCTATAAATCTTAAAACTAGATGCTTTAACTTTTGCGCAAATCAATATATATTCCAAAAATCTGTAGAATAATATATATTGACCTAAACTGATGAAGAAATAGTTTTTTTTTTAAAACCTTTTTGGGGATATTTATTGTAGCAAAAAGTAAAAATCATTTTTTTTTCCAAATCGTTGCGCTTTTTTGTTTATAGCATGAAAAATGTAAACCGCAGAGTTGATTAAATGCCACCAAAAGAGAGCTCTATTTGTGGGAAAAAAAGGACGCAAGGGTTTAGTTTGGGTATAGTATTGCATGACCGCGCAATTGTCAGTTAAAGCGATTCAGTGCCAAATTGTGAAAGTGCTCTGATCAGGAAGGGGGTAAAAATCTTCCAGAGCTGAAGTGGTTAAATGAAGCATGAGACACACAGCTGGTAAAATAGATGCACAATGTCACATTTATTGATATAGGGTACAAATAAAAACATGGCACAATACAGAAATGAAAAATGTTAGCATGAGCTAATTTGCATTCCTTGACAAATTATTAAAATCCTTAACTGCACAAAATTCCATAAAATGCACTTATAAGGTCTAGATGTAAACACATGATTATATTATAACCATCTGAAAAGCTTGATGCGTTTCATGGAGTATGCTCCACTTCCTCAAGCGTAGGTGCATTGCCTGAGCGTTTCAGCAACAATCTGATCATCACAAGACTTTTTTTTTTTTTTTTTGCCCCGTTTTCTGATTTACATGCATAAATGCAGACACTTGTGATAAAAGACTTGGTGCATAGTTACCCATAGGGAGTTATTTACTAAAGGAAAATCCAGTTTGCACTGAAAGTGCATTTGAAAGTAAAGACGCTGTAGATCCGAGGGGGACATGCAAGGAAAAGAAATAACAGCATTTTAGCTTGCGCATGATTGGATGATAAAATCAGCAGAGCTTCCACTCATTTCAGATCTACCCCTAGATTTAGAGCGACTGCACTTGCAGCGCAAAGTGGATTTGCCTTTTGTAAATAATCCCCATAGTGCTACTGCCGCTTATGAAGAGGCTATAAAAAAAAAAAAAAAAAAAAAACTGTCTTGTGGCTTTATAACCAATAAATTTCCCCCCAAATTTGCTCCACTTCAGTGGACAGTGGTGTACAATAGATAGTCCAACTGTGACACCTTCAGTTATTGCGTACAGAGGAGAAATATGTGTGCAAAGAGACTGCAGAGTTGTGTGGGAAATATCCTTTGGCCTATACCAGTCTATCTGGCAAAAATGTTGGGAGGCGTTTTTTCTTTTTAATGCCACAGTGTGAGCCTTGGATAGAAAGTGTAACGGATACCTACAGATGTATTTAAATTACGTCAGTTAATGGACTACAGCAGCATGCTTTCAATAAACTTTTAGATCTTTAGGGAAATCTAAAGATGTAACGTTGCGTAATTAACAAAAAAATATATTCTGCTGTCTGCCAAGAGATGTCTTATCGGCAAAGTTTTTTGAGTATGATAAATGTCATGGCATGTATTTTTGTAAACTAATTTACAGTAACAGCCAAGACTGAAGGCAAATGTTTTACCGTGTGACTGTATTGTTGTCTTGGGCCAATAAAATGCCCTCTTGTAAACTCTCTTGGTTTAGTGTGACTTTCCTTAACGAGTTTTATGGAGCACTCTTATCTGGCCAGAGCCGTAAAAGAATATGCCCTATTGCCTGCATATTTAAATGGGTGTTCCACTGGCTGAGATTAGCATAGCCATCCTTAATAATGGTAGCATTATTGGTAACCATTACTAATGGTCACTGACAACCCCACATTTTGACTCTATCACCACAGTGACCCATATTAAATGTATTTTATTTGATATCTTATGGACTTTTAGATGCCTTAATGGGTCAGTTATCTTTTTCAGGCTGTTTTTTAGATGCTTACACCACCTTTGGGTCTTTTGAACCTTAAAAATGGTCTCCCATGCCATTCTCAGCTAGGTGTTAAAGTTGTACTGCCATCATATCACAGCTACTTCCTGTTGACAAGGGTTAAAAAAGAGGCAGGCAGAACACTGGCTGCTACATAAAGGGTTTTCTGAAAGCTTGTGACCCCCTAACCCTCTTGCTGTCTTTCTCAGTACACATGAAATGCACCAAGTGCAGATGAAAATTTTGTATTGTAACTGGAGTCATCAAGCTTTGACTAGTAAAAATATACATTTGTGTCCAAGCTATATACATTTAAAGATTTAAATATTCATACCAAGCAGTAAAATGTTAAACAAAGCCCTCACTGGTCTCTCTAGATCAAGGGTCTCAAATTAGCGGCCCTCAAGCTGTTACAAAAGTACAAGTCCCGTGAAGCATCGCAAGGCTGACCATTACAAGCACAGGCAGAAGCATGATGGAACTTGTAGTTTTGCAACAGCTAGAGGCCAGTTTGAGACCCCTGCTCTAAATGCTTGCACTGTAAAAGTAATTCCTCCTCAAATGTCACAACATGGACGGTAAAGTAATTTGTGTTGGACTGTTTTTAACAGCTTAGGCTAAACTTAAATGTGGCTATCCGCGATGGATTGCTTTCGTGGAGTATGCTCCACTTCCTCAGGTGCTTGACAGGCAGTGAGAAAGTGATATGTTGCCTTCTTATGCCATTTAAAGGGGTTGTAAAGGGTGTTATTTAAAAAAAAAAAAACATGTTATACTTCCACTGTGCAGCTCGTTTTGCACAGAGTGGCCCCGAACCTGGTGGTCTGGGGTCCCTCGGCAGCTGTCTTCGCTCCCCCCGCAAGGACTTCTCACATTCATGCGAGCTCCCTCGCATGGTGAGAAGTACTTGCGGGCACGCTCCCGTGGTACAGCCGGTGGCCATAGCCACTCACTGTATCACTCGGCCCTGCCGCGTCATTGGATGTGATTGACAGCAGAGTGAGTCAATGGCTGCGCTGCTTTCAATCCATCCACTGTTCCCAATCAGCGACCAGGCTGATCGGCGAAGAGGATGTTGGGTGCGAGCGCGGGACTTTCGAGGGGTCAGGTAAGTAAAATGGGGGGGCTGGCATTGTCTGATGTTTTTTCACCTTAATGCATAGAATGCATTAAGGTGAATTTTTTTTTTACCTTTACAACCCCTTTAAGCCTTGGCAATGCCACATCAGTGCACTACTGCCTGTTGAACATAACTGGGTATAAGTTTTGCCACAGCATGTGTGCACCCTCATCCAGCTGCTCCTAATGGCTAAGTTCATTTTTTGCAGTCAAGGGGCCCCAGTATACATAAAAAAAAATCTGTCCAGCTTTGTAAAGTGCTTGTTAATTCATAACACTTGAAATGTTCCACATTTTGTCATGCTACAAACCAAAAACATAAATGTATTTTATGGGGATTTTATGTGTTAGACCAACACAAAGTGTCACGTAATTGTGAAGTGGAACGAAAATGGAAAATGGTTTTCATATTTTTTTTTTTTTTTACAAATATCTGAAAAGTGTGGCGTGCATTTGTATTCACCCCACCTTAGTCAATACTTTGTAGAACCACCTTTCACTGCAAATTACAGCTGCAAGTCTTTTTGGGTATGTACTAGCTTTGCACATCCAGAGTGAAATATTTGCCCATTCTTCTTTGCAAAAAACTCAAGCTCTGTCAAATTGAATGGAGAACGTCTGTGAACAGCAATTTTCAAGTCTTGGCACAGATTCTTAATTGGATTTAGGTCTTGACTTTGACTGGGCAATTCTAACACATGAATATGCTTTCATCTAAACCATTCCTTTGTAGCTCTGGCTGTATGTTTAGGGTCGTTGTCCTGCTGGAAGGTGAACCTCCTCCCCAGTCTCAAGTCTTTTGCAGACTCTAACATGTATTCTTATAAGATTGAAAGGCAAAATCAGAAAAGATTCCCAGCTCAACTCACCAATCAGTTGTTTACCAACCGAATTAAGCTGTCCAATGGTATGCATTAAAAACAAGGGTTTAGTTAGCACACATTTGCAAACACATGCATGAGCTGCAAGGCTTCTTCACGGCACCCTGTATCACTTGCAGTCCTAACCTTCTAAATCTATGAGGGACTCCACAATGGAAGCACATGCATTCTAATGGATAAATAAGGGGCAGGTGGGCCTGGAGGTAGCCCGATCCTCAAACGCATTGGTCCAACACACTGGACACCCAGAACATAACACAATGGCAGCAAAAGTGCCCAGTGTGTCCCCTGACTAAATTTACACCAGTCTCGGTTTCTTCTAAGATTGCCCTATATTTAGCTCCAACCATCCTCCTATCGACTCTGATCAGCCTCCCTGCCCCTGCTGAAGAAAAACATCCCCACAACATGGTGATGTGCAGTGTTAGTTTTCCGCCACACATGGTGTGCTTTTAGGCCAAAAATTTCCCTTTTGGCCTCATCTGGCCAGAGCACCTTCTTCCACATGTTTGTGTCCCCCACATAGCTTTTCGCACACGGGACTTCTTATGGCTTTCTTCTTGCTACTCTTGGAGTGCAGAACTAATAGTTGTCCCGTGGACAGATTCACCCACCTGAGCTGTGGATCTCTGCAGCTCCTCCAGAGTTACCATGGGCCTCCTGGCTGCTTCTCTGATTAATGCTCTTCTTGCCGGCCTGTCAGTTTAGGTGGATGGCCAAAACTTGGTAGGTTTGCAGTTGTGCCATACTCTTTACATTTTTGGATGGTGGATTGAACAGTGCTTCGTGAGATGTTTAAAGCTTGGGATATTTTTTTAAAACCTATCCCTGCTTTAAACTTCTCCAACTTTATCCCTGACCTGTCTGGTGTGTTCCTTGGCCTTCATGACAAATACAGAGGGCCGCCCTGGGACATTGAGTGAGGTGGTCACAGTAGGCCAACATAACCGCAGTAAATAAAGTAAAACCATTTATTCAAGAAGTAATGTACATACATGCATGTTGGTAGACAGTAGCATAGCCAATAAAATATTGCAATATTTTATTGGCTATGCTACTGTCTACCAACATGCATGTATGTACATTACTTCTTGAATAAATGGTTTTACTTTATTTACTGCTGTTATTTTGGCCTACCGTGACCACCTCACTCAATGTCCCAGGGCAACCCCCCTGTGTATTTGCTATGTAAAGGGATGGAGGTATATCACTGGTGACACCAGACCTTTCCTATTTTTTCTGCCATGGCCTTCATGATGCTTTTTGTTCGCTAAGGTTCTCTAACTTCTGAGGACTTCACAGAACAGCTTTATTTATACCGAGATTAAATTACACACAGGTAAATTTTGAAAACCATTTATAATTTTCCTTCAACTTCACAATTATGTGCCACTTTGTGTTGGTCTATCACATTAAAATCCCAATAAAATACATTTGTTTTTTGTTGTAACATGACAAAATCTGGAAAATGTCAAGGGGTATGAATACTTTTTCAAGGCAATGTGAAAACAACCACAGCCTGCCTTGTCGTTAAGACTGCAATACCAGAAGAGAGCATCCAATGGTTTTCATGTCCTAGCAACAAATCGGGAGTGTTTTTTTTTTTTTTTTTGTTTGTTTTTTTTTAAGCCAGGCTTCTTCTCAGGGGACCCAAATGGCCTACAGGTTAAATAAAATTTAATGATCATTGAAAAAAGCTTTCAGATTTTTCATATCTACTATGGCCTCATGACTGCTATTTTCTGGAAAAGGTGAAATGGGCCTTTAATTGGAGGGGGCGGGGGGGAGTAAAGATGCATCTTAACTGCCTGTTTTTTTGTTTTGTTTTTTGCCACACCCCCAACCATAAGTGTAAATAAGCTTTTAGAAACACCTGCTGTGTTTAAAACACAGGACTGGCAACCTGCCAAGATTCTGCTGTGGTAGAACATGAGAGAAGCTGTGATCTCAGCAATTCTGTTGTGAAATTTGAAGATGAATCTCTCCACAATGCCTACAGCTACAGATGTCAATGAGGACCTATCTTAAGGTCAGTTCACTCCTAAGTGCACATGCACTAGTTATGTGTGTGTGTTTTTTTTTTTTTTGTTTTTGTTTATGCATACACTGTGATGCAATTTTTTTTTTTTTTTACATGCATTATACTTTTCCTTTTAGCCAATAAGCATTGCAGCATGATGAACTGCAGCTACCTGCTTCATCATTTTTCAGCATAAACCAATGCAGTGCAAAAGCAAACAAGACTTTTTGTCGCGTTCATGTGTTCTGGAGCCAAGTTGACCAACACTTGGTGGGAACAAGCCCATAACTTTTTACTGCTTGGTTAGAATATGTAAATACGTTAATAAACACGGCACAGGATTACTTTAGGGACCCAGCTTTAGTCTACTGAACAGGTCCAAGCAATAAGAAGGATCCCAGTTTTTGCTAAGAGTGGACGTGGGTGATTTTTATGTGTTCTACATCATGTATTCCACTTGTTTGGAATGACGTTGCGGCAGAAACCATTTGTTTTTGTGTGTGTGTGTGTTTTTTTTTTTTTCCCCCAAGCTAATATAAAACATTACGTTTTTACATTTAAAGGCGTTGTAAAGGCAGAAGGTTTTTTTTTTTATCTTAATGCATTATATGCATTAAAATACAAAAAAAAACCTTCTGTGTGTAGCAGTCCCCCTAATTACTTACCTGAGCCACATCTCTCTCCAGCGATGTCCACAAATGTCTAAGCCATCTGGGATGCTTCTCCTGATTGGCTGAGACACAGCAGCGGCGCCATTGGCAGTTCTCAATCGGTCAGCCAGCCAATCGGGGGGGGGGAAAGGGGGCAAGGCCAGGGCTCCATGTCTGAATGGATACACGGAGCTCTGACTGTGCTCGGGTGCCCCCATAGAAAGCTGCTGGCAAAGGGGGCACTCGATTGGTGGGAGGGACCAGGAATAGCAAAGAGGATCCAGGCTGTTCTGTGCAAACCAACTGCACAAAGGAGGTAAGTATAAGGTTTTTTTTTTTGTTTTGTTTTTTAACAAGACTTTACAATCCCTTTAAGAACCTCCTGCAAACTTGAAGCGATCAATAACATACAAGTTCCCTGTCGATACTCCGAACAATAAGCCGGTCTATTTCTCAATAAAGCACTGGACAGTTCTTAATAAATTCAGGTTTGGAGCAAATTTCTGTACTTGGCTCTGCTTACTGTATCCTCGTCCCCTAGCTTCCATTCATGCTAATGCCCTGTTATCACCTGACCTCCCACTACATTGTGAAACGTGGCAAGGTTTTTCACTTTCGCATCTGCTTTTTACAGTGGCGATTGAACCACTCGCATGCCTGCTCCAACAAGCACCTGAAATCGTTGGTTTCCATTAGGGACAAGAGAAGGAAAAAAGTTGCAGATGACATGCTCCTCTCCCTCTCAGACACCCACACTGCCCTCCAGGCCCCCGATTTCCCTTATTACTGAATTTGGCCAGTTCTCTGCTTTGCAAATTCACTGGCATAAATCTGTTCTTATGCTCCTAGATTCCCTTCCTGGTTCCAGTGGCTTCTGCTTTTGCACATCAAGGTGGTCTCACGGACTAAATACCTAGGTATAAAGATCTCACATATGATTACTGATTTTATTCACCTAAATCTCCTTCCCCTGATGTCTAGATTTAGCTCACAATGCAAGATATTCATTAATTTGTGAGTATATCACAGCCATGTATTACAAGATGTTTAAAGGATAAGTTCCTTTCTGAACATTTTACACCCATATTTAGAGTGTAACATGTTCAGCATCTGCTTATTCCCCCAACCCCCTGGACAGCGCAATGGGTATTTTCTCCCTGCACCCACTGTCACAATTCAAACTGTGATGGTCTCCACCCACACTGCCGGGTCATTCGTTCACAGAGTCCTGTGAATCCATGAACTACAAGTACCGACAGTCTTGCAGATGACAGCTTGTAGTTCTCAAAACTACCAGGGCACTGATGAGAACTTTAGGTAGCTCATTGAGCTTCCTGTCATTCCGTAACTGACTGTCCATATCAGAGGTTCGGGCAGATAGCTACACTGATAGTCTGCAGCAGCCTGGCATTATGCTTTTACAGGTTAAAAAAAAAAAGCACATTTTGACCTGCAAAAAAGGTACATTTATTAACCACTTAAGGACTACCCTTGTTTTGGAATTTAGGTGTTTATATGTTTAAAACAGGTTTTTTTTTTGCTAGAAAATTACTTAACGCCCAAACATTATATATTGTTTTTTTTCTAACACCCTAGAGCAGTGATGGCGAACCTTGGCACCCCAGATGTTTTGGAACTACATTTCCCATGATGCTCCACTACACTGCAGAGTGCATGAGCATCATGGGAAATGTAGTTCCAAAACATCTGGGGTGCCAAGGTTCGCCATCACTGCTCTAGAGAATAACATGGCAGCTATTGCAATACTTTTTTTTCACACCATATTTGCGCAGGGGTCTTACAGTTTTTTTGGGGAAAAAAAAATCACTTTTTTAATAACAAAATAAGACCACAGTAAAGTTGGTCCAATTTTATTTTTTATATTGTGAAAGATGTTACGCTGAGTAAATTAATACCCAACATGTCGCGCTTCAAAATTGCGCCCACTCGTGGAATGACGTCAAACTTTTACCCTCAAAAATCTCCATAGGCGACATTTAAAAAAATGTATAGGTTGCATGTTTTATGTTAGAGGAGGTCTAGGGCTAGAATAAATGCTCTCGCTCTACCGATCGCGGCGATATCTCATGTGTGGTTTGACCACTGTTTTCATATGCGGGCGCTACTCACGTATGCGTTCGAGTCTGCGCGCGAGCTCGTCGCAACAGGGCACTTTAAACATTTTTCTTTTCTTTATTTTACTTTATTTTTTTTACTTAATAATAATTTGGTCACTTTTATTCCTATTACAAGGAAAGTAAACATCCCTTGCAATAGAAAAAAAGCATGACGGGTCCTCTTAAATATGAGAATCTGCGGTCAAAACGTCCTCAGATCTCATATTTGGACTAAAATGCAAAAAAATAATTGTAATTTTGAAAAAAATATGCCTTTTTAAGAGCTATGAGCGGAAGTGACGTTTTGCTATGGTATGGAGACGGGTGGGGGCCATCTTATCCTCACTCGTCTCCATACCAAGGATGTGAAACAACTCGATCGCCTCTGCCGCTACCGACGACTCCGTTAAGCGGAGCCTATGTTCAGATTGCAGCGATTTGACATGTCATATCGCATGCCATATCGGTGGCTATTGCCAGCAATGGCACCGTCCAAATCGGTGCAGCGCCGACATTGCGGCGTCGCACCAATTCCCAAAAGTAGTTTCTGTGCTACTTTTGGCGACTTCGGGTGCGATTTGTATAGACATCTGTGCTTGGCCTGACCGCCATATGCGTGGCGTCTGTGTTATCCTTTACATTTAGGGAACCCTTCAATAATGTTACTCTCCTTGTAGAAATATTCTGCAGCTGGATGCCAAGTGGTACTCACAGGGGCGTGTGTGTTCAGGGATGTATGCCTGGAACACAGGCCTACTGCATTTAAGGAAAATTTCAACCTTCTTGTAAAAAGGTCTAACTTGTTCCCACTGCCTCCTGAGGCTACCTGATGGGCCTTTTAATGTGGTGGGTGATATCACAGACCAGTAGGCAAAAGCCCATTTCTAATTGTCTAATTTTCTGAAGCTTGGGAGCATTTTTAATATGTAAAAAAGAGGTTAACACCAAACTGGTTATTGTAACCTATGCCTGCCTTGCTTTAATATAATTTTAAATCTATGAGAGCCATGCTGCCTGTGGACGCCCAACAACTGATGGTTAGAAGAAGCCTTACAAAGGTTTTAATTGCTTTTTAAATTCTTTCACATGATTACCCTTTTTTGTGCATGCAGCAGTTGTGGTGTAATTTTCATAGGGTGCAATGGTAGGTGTCCTTAGACACTTATTACTGTACTGTAGATTTAAGCACAATAGTCTGAATGGATTCTTTCAAGAATACTTTTATACAGGTTTTTTGGGCCAAATTGCAGTTTTTAATCGCAAAGTCTGACCACGAAAGACACAAGCATACCTCAATGCCTTCCCCCATCCAAAATCATTATTTGATCTGCCTGCAGCTTTAGTGACCTCTGAGTCTTTGGTTGGTGAGGCTGTATCTGATGAGCCTACAAAACATCCTTGCTGGATTAGGTTCTCCCTAAGGAGTCCCAGGCAGTTGTTATAACTTTAGAGAGACTAAGGCCGCGTACACACGCGCGGACTGTTCGCCCAACTTTGTCCGTCCAACAGTTTCGGCAAACAGTCCGCTCAAACTTAGCATGGACGGACATGGCCACACACGACGGACGAACAGTTTGCTGAAACCGTGCGCGATGACGTGAACGGCACGTACGACGGGACGAAAAATACGACGTCCTATACACTGCATTATAGCTTTCGGCGTGAAAATCCTTTCTGAGCATGCGCGCAACTTTGTTTGACGAACAAGCCTACACACGGACGGACTGTTCGCTCAAACAAGGTTTCAGCGGACAGTTTTTCGGAAATTCCGAAAAACCTTGTCCGTCCAACTGTCCGCTGAAACTGTCCGCTGAAAGCCCACACACGAGCGGACTGTCCGCCCAAACACTGTTCAGCGGACAAAGTTGGGAGCGAACAGTCCGCCCATGTGTACGCGGCCTAAATTATTGCAGTGCATGCCAACCTAAAAATGGAGATAGCTTCTACTAGTGCTGCTATCAATCTATGGCCCCTAAGCTTACAAAGATTTTTCCCTGCGAACGCTATTTCTAGACGCTCTACGCTGAATGGAAAACTCACGATAAACTGTTTACATCTGTCAAATATTTTGCCATCCAGTACCAGTTTGAGGGTGTCTTTAACAAGTAGTGGGCTGTTCCCACAGTCTTATAGATAAATGTCTAGGGACACTTTTCCAAAACCTTGTTTTTCCTGACTGATATTGGCCATGGCCTTGATGTTTGTCAAATATTAATAGAATGGACCAAACTCATAGCAAAGGGTTGAAATGTTGGGCTGAGGAGCAGGCATGCCCTTCAAGGGTGAGCATCTCTTCAAAGCTGCACAAGACTACCTTATTAAGGATGTTACTGGGGTTAAGAGTACTTGCCTACCACCAGAAAAAGAAGCCTAGGCCTCAAGCTGAGAAAATTCACCTCCCCTCTAAGGAGCCTCCCGGCTTTCAGGCAAGGATAAATCCAATCCAGGTGTGCAGTGTCATTGCACACCCTGGGCCCCTAAATCCCCCAAATATACAGACAAGCCCTCTTTGGCATAAAGGGGAGAACCCACTTTCCATAGTAGAGCGACATCTGTTGGCTTTTGCAGACTTTTGGATAGACAGCAACTCGGATGCCTGATAATGGGAGGTGGTATTGTCTACAAGCTAGAGTTTCACTCCCAAACTCCATCCTGAATTCATATGTTCCAACCTTTAGATTTTACTACTTTGATTATCAGACCTCAGTGCGGACCTTGCAGGCCTTCTGAAGTAAGGAATTATTGCCTCTGTTCCTGTATCAGAACGGTTGCAGGGATTTTATTCCAACCATTTTTTTTTTCACCATTCCAAAAGATGTCATCTGTGCCATCTTGAATCTTAAGACCCTGAATGCTTTTTTTGAGTCCCAAAAGTTCTAAATAGAACCAGCAAGGTCTGTCATGGCTTCATCAGGAAGACTTTTCTGCCTCTGTAGACATAAAGCATGTGCACTTGCATACATATCAGATTTTTGGTTTGTGGCCCTCCCATTCAGCTTGTCATCATTCTCCAATAAATTTCACCAAGGTTCTCGCTCCTGTGCTTGGCGTGTTGCGCTCTCAGGGCATCCGTATTATGGAATATCTAAAAGACCTCTTGTAGAGGGATAATTTGGCACAGATCCTGACCAACAATGTGGCATGTGCGACTCAGACCTTGAAAAGTTTTGGTTGGATCTTGAATCATCTTCAGGCACATGAGTTGGAGCCGTGTCACTTGGATTATCTGGGTCTGATCTTGGATTCAGCCAGCTCAAGCCAGAGTGTTTTTGTTCCATAAGTCAAACTTTACACTCTAGTCATAGAGTCAACAGACTTTTCACTTTTGCTTGAAAGTGATGGAGCTCATTGTAGCCTCTTTTGACGCAATATTGTTTACCCAGTTTCCCACCAGACCCCTACAACTCAACTTCCTGTCATTGTGGGACAAAATTATTCAGTCTTTAGACAAATTGATGCACTTCACACCAGCTTTAAGTACATTTTCTACAACACTAAACATCTCAATGGGAAGGTCTTTGATCAGGATCCAGGTGAGCAGTGCCAAAGCGTGGCATACAACAACCACAAGGGAAGAATCCAAAGTCTTGTGGCTGCAAGAGAAATAGAAAGAATGTTATCCAGCGTGGATATTCATGTTCGTTTTGTCTGCCCCTCACATTCCTTTCTAGGGGAGATCCCCAGATGTGGACCTCCATGTTTAACAGCAAACTGGCCAGGTTTTTCTCTGTGTACAAAGATCTTCTGGCTGAAGTGGTGGCTGCTTTGGTGGCTCTGGAATCAGAATAGATTGATCTATGTTTTTCCTCCCCTGAAACTCCTTGTCTGCTCCACAGGATCAAAATGAAGGGCATTCTGGTGGTCCTCATAGCTCTGGACTCGCCTAGGTGAATGTGGTATTTCAATCTGATCAGACTCCTGGCAAATGCTTTGTGGGCTTTTCCAGATCTATCCCAAGGACCTTGCTTATGAGTCGCTGGCTTTAATGGCATGACTGCTTAAGCCTATGTCTTGAGTGACCAGGGCCTCCCCGACATGGTGATCCCCATGATATCAAAAGCTATAAAGCCCAGTTTCCGCAAGGTCTACCGTCGTCCAATAGGCTTACATTACTTAGTGCAAGTAAAGTGACTTTCATCCCAGCAAACACTGTGGGATGAATCTTGACTTTTTTGTTTTTCTTAAGGGCTTGATCAACAATTGGTCCTGAGTACTATCTTAATGCTTGTGAACTTGTTCCAACGACTGCTAGTCAGCCCTTGTGTGCTCATCTGAATCAGTTAAGGAGAAAACTAATAAGCAATTGGAAGCCCTCTCCAGGATGATTCTCACTGAAAGACCCTGGCTTCACCCTATTTTGGCTGTGACTTTTTTTTCTTTGCCAAACTGTGGCTAACTGGCTAGAATCTCTTTTAAAAGTGACCTCACCAGTACTAAGGTTTATCCCTTGCTTTTAAAATGTGTGGAGCAAATCGCTGTAGCTTTCAATTTTCAGTTTTGTTTTCAGCAACTACAAATACTGTAGGACACTTGCCTGTTCAGGGATCCCACGATTTTCGCTACCGTGCTAATTTTTCAATCAGCTTTGGGTTCAGGGACCAGCATCTTGTGTAAGGGAAACCGGCAGTGAAGCCGGTTTCCTACTGTGCATGCGCAAGTTGCACTTCTTTGTGAATGGTCCCACGGTCTTCTGGGACCTGTTTGTGTGCCCCAGAAGGCTGCGGGGGGGGGGGGGGGGGGGGGGGGAGAGACGGAGGAGGAGCCGAACATCCTCATAGATTGCTGCAGTGTTCTGACCCAGACATGGGAGCGGGCACCCCCCCAAAAAAGTGCCGAATGTGTCAGTGGAGGAGGGAGGATGCAAACAAGCAGAACTTCCCCTTTAAAGGAGAAGTACAGCCAACGCTTGTTTGGCTGTGCTTCTCCTGTGGGTCACATGAGTGCAGTTCGTTATGCACTCCTGTGACCTGTTTTCAGTAGACAGCGGGTTAAAGCTGCTGTCGGCTTATGTCAGAGCCAGTTCAGGCTCGGGCAAGATCGCGACCATATGGTCTGAATCCACCATCATGCCTAGACTGGCAACTGGCTCAGGCCACTTCTGCCCCCTCTACAGCCCAGCTCATGAGCACGGGGCATTGCAGAGAGCTGTGAGAGCTGAGCAATCAACGGTGTTTGATAGCTCGGTTCTCAATGTTAGAGCTGGCGGGGGACAGATGCAGTATTGGACCAAGTTTAAAGTGGTGTTCCACTCGCAAATTATTATTATTTTTTTTAGTCAGCAGCTGCAAACACTGTAGCTGCTGACTTTTAATAAGGACACTAACCGGTCCAGGGAGCCCGCGATGTCGCCCCCCAGGCCGATCCGTCATCACCATTCTAATTAAGGGAAACCGGCAGTGGAACCTTGCGGCTTCACTGCTTGTTTCCTACTGCGCGAGTCGTGTGGCACTTTGTGAATGGCCGGCTGTCTTCTGGGACACACACATGTCCCAGAAGACAGCAGGGGGGCTCGCCGCACAAGAGGATATGATGTCCTGCGCCACAGACTGGATGGATCAGAAGTACAGGCTGTACTTCAAAAAAGGTACTATAGAAAAAAAAAAACGAGGGGTGGTGAGGTGGTCTTTCGTTTAAGACCACCTCAAAAGTGGGTAGAACTCCACTTTAATAGGCTGAAAGTAGACCTATGTGGCTCAAATCCAAGGTCATAAAAAATAAGAAAACTGTATTTTAAAAATATAAAAATTAAGGAATATGATCCTCCATTAAAACATTACAAAGACTGTAACAAAACATGTTAAAAACAATGAAGACTGCAAAACTTCAAAACAGACATCAGGTTTGCGGACGTAAGACAAACCTTTAAAAAAAATTATTCAGATTTATAATAAACTGTAAAAAGGTCAGGTCTGAGTATTTAAGTCCTTTTCAACATAACTTGGGGTGGTGACTGGGGGACAAAGGGCTTTTTCACACCGGTGGCCAGGGGCAGTAAAAACAGACAGCTGGGCCGCAGGTTTGCTACCCACTGGAATTCTAACGGGCTTTTGGAGTTTAACAGTTGGCATCGTCTGTCAAAATAGCCTATTGAGATCAACTGGGATGCACAGCGACACTAGACTCGCAGGTGTGACACAGTATCACAATATAAAACTGTCATTTAGCAATTAGAAAAAGTAAAAAAAAAAAAGCATCGGGAGGCGGCATTAGTGCCTGCCAGCTGCTGCTATACTGCCCTCTTCAGAAGGGGGTAAGTCTTACCACCTGTCTGAAAGGGCCAAAAGAGAAGGTAGATTTTATTAAATACCTTCTTCATCTCTTTGTATACAAAGGAAAATGGGGAAGCTGATTTCCATAATGGAGATAATTAGTGACATAACTCTAAAACAACTGCAAGGCTCAAAACTGTTATGGTCCAGAAACCTTTAGACAACATTAAGGTAAATAAAATATCTGGACCAATGGCTTGCACCCATGTGCTCTCAAAGAGTTGAGCTATGTTATTAATTTTTAGAAACTCTGGTTTTGTACCAGTCAAGTGGTACTGAGCCAATGTAATGCCAATATAAAAAAAAAAAAAAAAGGATAAAAGCCTTTACTGTTATTATTATACAGGATTTATATAGCGCCAACAGTTTGCGCAGCGCTTTACAACATAAGGGCAGACAGTAAACTTACAATACAAATCAATACAGGAGGGACTAGGGGACCCTGTTCGTTAGAGCTTACAATCAAGAAGGGAAGGTCAAGTTGAAACAAAAGGTAATAACTGTGGGGGACGAGCTGATGGAGAAAATGAAAATACAGTTTTTAGGTGTGGGTAGGATAGGCTTCTCTGAAGAGAAGGGTTTTCAGGGATCGCCTAAAAGCTAATAAAGCAGGAGATAGGCGGACAGATTGGGATAGAGCATTCCATAGGATTGGAGCACTTTACCAAGTAACTACAGACCAGTTAATTTAACTAAGTCTGGAAGAAACTCAAACTTTTGATTTAAAAAAAAAAAATTGTCTTTGCTAGAAAACATGAATTCACAAAAGACAAAAGTTGTCAAACAAATCTTTCTTTTTATGAAGATGTAAGCAAAAACATAGATAAAGGAGTGGCTGTGGATAGAGCATACCTGGACTTTGCAAAAGGGTTTGAAAAAGTTCTTCACAAACTGCTAATGTGTAAGGTAAAGTCTAGAGCAGGGGTCTTCAAATTATGGCCCTCCAGTTGTTCAGGAACTACAATTCCCATCATGTCTAGTCATGTCTGTGGATGTAAGAGTTCTACAATGCTTCATGAGACGTGTAGTTCTGCAACAGCTGGAGGGCCGTACTATGAAGATCCCTGGTCTAGAGGCTTGGAAAATTACATTTGTAAATGGGTAGAAAACCTGACTAGTATTCAGAGTGTAGTGGTCGATTCATATTCTGAATGGTTTAAAGCCTCGTACAGACAATCAGAAATCCCACCAGCAAAAGTCCAATGAGAGCTTTTGGTCAGAAATTTCGACTGTGTGTATGCTCCATCAGACTTTAGAGATTGAGAGCAGGTTCTCTATTTTTCCAGACGGAGAAAGTTCAGATCGCAAATTCCAATCGTCTGTAGCAATTCAGACGTGCAAAATTCCGGCGCATGCTCGGAAACAATTCGATGCATGCTCGGAAGCATTGAACTTCATTTTCTCGGCTCGTCGTAGTGTTGTACGTCACTGCATTCTTGACAGTCGAAAGTCCAGAGAACTTGTGTGACCGTGTGTATGCAAGCCAAGCTTGAGCGGAATTCCGACAGAAAAACTATTTTTTATATATATTTATATTGGTGTGCGTGTGTGTGTATGTATGTATGTGTGTGTATATATATATATATATATATATATATATATATGTGTGTGTGTGTGTTTTCACTTGGGAGCTAAAACATGCATGCATTATACATTCTAGGAAAACAGCTGGGGAAGTGAATGGTGAAGAAGGATCTGGGTGTTCTGGTAGATCATAGACTTTCTTGTAGTAAAAAAGATATAGGTTCCAGAGAGAGAAATCATTTTTTTCCTGTGCAAATTATTGGTAAGATAAGGCCTCACCTGGACTATGCAGTTCAGTTTTTGCCACCAGTTCACTAAAAGGATATCGGGAAACTGGAGAAAGTGCAGAGAAGGGCAACCAAACTGATCAGAGGCATGGAGGAGCTCAGCTATGAGAAAAGATTAGCTGGACAGAATTTATTCTTGGGCTCCTTTCACACAGGGCAGATTACGTTATGATTAGCAGCTGATCGGAGCAGAACAGATGGATAACACATCCATTTCTACTCAGTATCTGCAGAGCGGACACAGGCAGAGCCTTTTCTGCCCTATAGAAAACTGACTGCTGTCCATGTACACCCGGCTACCTTGTATCCACTCCGTCTGACTCGTAGTGATAACAGAAAAATGGGACAGCAGAAAGAAATTATACTTGGTGCTCTAGATTGAGACAAGTACACATTATAGAGGGATATGCTTTGTTCATATTTCATGTCTGAGGTTTACAGCCACTTTGATGCCTCCTGAACCCTATAAGGATTTTTTTTTTAATTCAACCCAGCAGGCTAAACAAAAAAACCAAGGCACTCGCTGTACTTGCAATGCAATGTTAGTACAGCAACCTCCCTGCTGTTCTGAGGTGGGGGGGGACTGCCCAGGTGCACTTTTCTTCCATGGCACTGTGTCTGCAGAGAATTTTGGATTTCTACTGATGTGAATGTACAATGTACATGTAAATCACTGCGTAAATTGGCAACGCTATATAAGTAACTGAAATAAAATAAATAATAGAATACCCTAGAAGTAGCTGTTTACTTTTGGATTGTTTGTCTTCTAGATACTTCACTATATATATATATATATATATACTTCACCATAGCCAAATTAACTGGAGTCAGGAAGTGTTTGTGTCCATTTTTGTAAAGGATTTGGGGGATGGGGGGGAGAATGTTAATACAATTCATATATATATATATATATAATATACACACCCAGTAACCCAAATCTTGTATAAGCTTCAGACAAAGTGCACTTATTCTCTTTTCCCTGTTGCCCTGATCCAAACTACATTTCCCTCTATAGATGCTAATTTACCTTATTTGCATCCAACATGGCAAATCCCCCTGTCCTGGTCACGCCTCTCCTTTGCATCTGTGGAGGGGAAGGGTGGATGGGTTTAGGTCATTGCAAAGGGTATGAGTGTTTTTTGTCTGAAAGAGAATTATTCAAACTTTTAATGCCGTTCCAAAAGTAATTTTCATTACCGTATATACTCGAGTATAAGCCGAGATTTTCAGTCCCTTTTTTTAGGCTGAAGGTGCCCCCCTCGGCTTATACTCGAGTCACGGAGATCAGGTAGACAGACGGCAGCCATTCCACTATTCAAAAGCCGCGCCTCCCTGTCTGTGATAGGCGGAACACTCAATTTCCCAGCAGTCAGTGTTCCGCCTATCACGGACATCCGCTCATTCTCATACTACGGACGAGGATGAGAGGATGTCCGTTATAGGCGGAACACTGACTGCTGGGAAATTGAGTGTTCCGCCTATCACAGACAGAGAGGCGTGGCTTTTGAACAGTGGAATGGCCGCCGTCTGTCAGACGAGGAGGAGAGGTGCGGCATGGCACACAGAGGCTGCAGATTGGCACAGGTAGGCAGGGATGGACGGGACACAGCGATGGACGGGACACAGAGATGTCTCACCCTCGGCTTATACACGAGTCAATAAGTTTTCCCAGTTTTTTGTGGTAAATTAGGGGCCTCGGCTTATGTTCGGATCGACCTATACTCGAGTATATACGGTATATTTAAATTTACAGATTTTCCTTTTAAATACCTGGTGATCCTGCTATGAGGATTCTTGTGTGTTCTTGCTATATAAGTTGGCTGAACTCTGTCCTTGTTTTCTAATTGTGCTTCTGTGTTGTCCCCCTGCCACTGACCTTCTAATGACTACAAGTGACAATTTTAACAAAATTTAAATACCTCAACCATCACACGGGCATGGTCCACTGTTGTTGCCAACAGGAAATAAGCCCTGAGAAATACCATACAGCCATTGAAGTGAATGTAGACAGGAAGGCTGCAAAGAGGAGTTCAGTTGCAACAAAGGTTTGAAGAAAATATGTACACACCATATATTGTTAAAATTCAAAATGGCATTTGTTTATGGTACAGAAACAGTCATGTTAGGGTTTTACATCTACTTTAGTATGTATTTAGGATTTACGTGTACAAAAGACATTTCTTAGTCGTACAATATGGGACAAAGACACTTTAATCATTACGATAGGTTAATATGCTGCTACCTTCAGGTGATTGGACAGATAAAAGAAGGCTGCAGGGACATGCTTCTAAATAACCCCTCCCACTCTTAGCTAACCTCCGTTTTTTTTTTTTTTTTTTGTTTGTTTGTTTTTTAAACATCCCCTTTTATTGAGAGAAACTTACCCTTTTACTGTGGAGGCTTCTCCCTATACTTATTTTTCTTGGCGGGCCTTGGATTTATTTGGACATCCCAGTCGTAATGATTAAAGATTCTATGTCCCAACTGTACAACAAAGAAAACAGGATTTCTGACTTGCCAGTAAAATTCATCTTCTGGAGTCCTGTATATGGCACTGTACCCTCTCCTCTGTTCTAGTGTTTACCATATTGTTTGCTACAAAACTGAGGCTAGCTGGGAGTGGAAGAGGTAACATTGAGGGACGTCCCCTACAACTTTTTTTGTTGCCAGCGACCAATCGCCAGGTAAAGGCATAAAAGGGCCCTTTCACATGGGCATTTCAACAACCTCCACCTTCCAGTTTTTCAGCCGGATCTGAGCGTAAGCTTCATGTTGCTCTATTGGTAGATGCAATCCTCCTTGTCTCGCTTAGTCAATGGGGTTAGTTTACTAAGGCAAGTGCACTTGGAAGTGCAGTCACTGTAGATCGGAGGGGAAGATCTAAAATGAGGGCTCTGCTGCTTTCTATCATCTAATCGTGTGCAAACAAAAATTTAGTTTTTTATTTTACTTGCATGTCCCCCTTAGATTTACAGCGACTGCACTTACAATAGAGAGAACAGACTCTTCAGAGCTTTGATTGGATCCTTAATTTAAGGAAGTTGCTCTCTGCGATAGACATGTGGCCATTTACATCTGATTATGCACAAATCTGTTTAGGTCCAAAAAAAAAAAATGTAAAAAGTCTGTGTCCTTTTTTTTCATATTTTTTTTTTTTTTGGACATAAATGTGATGGACTGAAGGTAAAAGGATGTAAACGGACATGAATACATTTACACCCATCCGTCCATAGAGGCCTAATGAGTGGTTCTAGAGGCAGAAGGTTTTTTACCTTAAAGAGGAAACTTAGGCAAAAACTAAATAACTCGAAACCTTCTCTCTGCCACATTCTAAACCTAATTTATCTAATCCTGTAAAGCCAAAAATCGCTGTACTTGCCCATTCTGCAGCCGATCCGGTCCGGTTTCCATTGGCAGAAACTGTGTGCAGCAGTGGACTGACAACGGCTGTGAAATGGCTGGAAGGTGATGTCACCCATAGACTTACTATGGGGCTTCCATTGTCTGCTGCCTCTTCGGCACCCGCCTCCACACTGAAGCCGCCACTGATGCTAGGACCAGACCGGATTGGCTGCAGAATAGGCAAGTATAGCGTTTTTTGATTTACAGGGTTTAGAATGTGGCAGAGAGCAGGTTTAGCATTAGTTATGTTTTGCCTGAACATGCACTTTATTTGCAAAAACCTTCTGGGTGCAGCCCCCCCCCCCCCCCTTCGGCCCCGGCTTACCTGAGCCCCATCTTGATCCAGTGAGGTGAATGAGAGCAGCGTCTCTCCCAGGTCTCTCGCTCTCTCGACAATGTCCATTCACAGGACTGATGCTCAGGAGCGATACTGTTTGAGTGCCCCAATAGCAAGCGCTCGGCAGGAAGGAGGAGCCAGGACCACTGGCGGGGGGACCCAAAAAGAGGATCAAGGCTGCTCTGTGCGAAACCATTGCACAGAGCAGGTAAGTATAACATGTTTGTTTTTGTTGTGTTTTTTTTTTTTTTATCGCAACCTTTATAATCACTTTAAGCTCTGGCAGGAAGCTGAGTGGCATGGATGTAATTAAAGTGGCGTCTATACCATTTGGCTCTGATTTATCAGAGGATCTGTTCATGGATCCTCTGCCTATCAGAACGTAGGATCTCCATATGAAAGGGCCCTAGCCCACTTCTGTTGATTGAAGAACCTATGTTCCATACTGCAAGGGATTTTGCTGTTTTTAAAGCAAAAATCCTAGTTCAGCCCAGAACGTAAAATACAAATACATTCCAATTTAAAGTCTTAATACAAACTGGCGTCTTCTAATGTAAACTGACAACCAAGATTCATACTTTTTCCCTAGGAAAAGTATCTGTAAAAACAAACTCAGTAAATCAAGCATAATAGAATAGTCATAACTCGGATCAAACTGACAAAGGCCTTTCAGTGCCATAAATACGGTTACTGACAAAACCTTTTTCTATAAATAATTCACCTGATTTTTTAATGTTTAGCTTTGCTGGTCCTTGTTCTGCCTCTGAGTCTCTACCTGTACCCTATATTTCTCTGTAATGTACACTTTACTTCTGTTCCCATCCAATCTCATTACCTTCTGCACGTTTTTCCAGCTGCAGTAACTGGTGTTGAATTATTTAGCTTTTTACAGCAATAAACTGAACAGATTGAATCGCTATGTACACGTTTTATTGGTATGCGCTCAAGTAGACATCAGAACAGTAAGCCTGAGCCATTGTGATCTTAGAACTGATACAGGTGTATGGGATTAAAAAAAAATAACTGAAGTGTTTGGGTTCTATCTACAACCATTTCCAGATTCCAACAAATTTTATGCAGAAGTCACATTTTTCTAACTGGATTCATTTGGAAAAATGTGTGAAAACATTTGCCGCAACACACGTTACATGTATCAGTGTGCTGTGTTGCCATTTACTTTAATTGGCAGCCCAATGCACTAAGACCATTCAGCTTTGATACAGTGAAAGGCAACGCACAGCAAACCACTACTAAGTGTCATGGGGCACAGTGTTGAAAAAAATAGTGCATCTGTTTTTTTTTTTTGAGGCACTACATTGGAAAAGGAAGAACCCAGCCTGATACATTGACCCCTGTGTGTTGTCCATAGCAACTGGCTCTTTGTTTTAATTTTTTGTTCTACTTTACAATTACTTTTGCTAAGATCTGGTTTCTATAGACAGCTTTATTTATACATTACAGTATTTACTCTTGTCTTTGGTGTGAGGCAGGTTCAGACATTTCCCAGGGCTATACTGCTGCCGGTGACCCTGGGGAAGGGTGATGATTTGCCAATTTTCCCATGTAGTCAGCCTGGAATGCTAATTGCTGCACTTATTTTTCACTTGCACTCTTACCCTAGTGCAGGGATGGCAAACTTTGGCCCCCCAAATGTTTTGGAACTAAATTTCCCATGATGCTCTGGCACTCTGCAGTGTAGTGGAGCATCATGGGAAATGTAGTTCCAAAACATCTGGGGTGCCAAGGTTCACCATCACTGCCCTAGTGGATGCTCCATAGGAATATATGAAGAATGCACACCAGAAGAGAAGTGAGAGGCATTGGTGGGGGAAGTCGCATCACCTGGGCTTTGGATATCGATATAGATCTAAGATCTCGCACTGCCCTACTCCAACCAGAATTTTTTAAAAAAATGTATGTAGGTGGTAAAATATAAAACGGTTAACCAAAATAAAATGGATTTAAACCTATTTAAAGTTACTCTAACTTTCTGCATCCAGACCTGCTCATGCATCCCCGTATGAATGCAAACGCATGGATGTGGGGTGACAGCCGGACGGTTGTGTACACAAACACCTGTCACTCCCTGCAGCATACACATACGTTCCTCACACTGAACGGTCCTTTGCACCCATGTTCTCTGGCCTGCCACAACTTCTCTTTGAAGTGCATTATGTAATGCCATGACAAGGCAGGAATGATCATCTGTTTTGGTACATTATACAGTATATCTTGCTAACAGAAGGGAAGATGTACTACAACACAGCTTAAAAATAAAAAAGGTATTAAGGGACCAGAATGTATACTAGCAGTAATAATGTTTTTCAACTTTAAGTATCCAAGAGGTCTGATGTCCTTTATATAACACAGTTGTTATTAATGTTCACTCCAGCAATACTGATTGAATAGCCTGAGTAAGGTAGTAAAGGAAGTCCTGAAATTAGTCTGTAATTTCTGTAAAACGCAATCCTAATTTTAATGGTCTAATAATAAATTTAACCCATTTTTTCTATTAAAAAGTTATGCCCTTGATTGAATACATTTATGATTACAAAAACCTTGTCTGCAGCTCTTCAGATTAGCAGAAGGCAGAGAATTTCAATGTGAACTACACTGAGGCGTGCATAGGAAGCTCAAGCAGTTCTGTATGAATATTCACATTGATTGGGAATGCCAATTCACTAGATTGGGTATTCTCAGCTGCTGATGGTACAAGGCTGTCTAATGAAAAACTTTCATGAATTGATTCTTGCATTTTAGATCTGTTGAAGACTTAAAATTCGTTGTAGCCATGAGCTTCCCCTTTGTTCTGAGAAGGCGTATCCATCAAAAATATGCAACTGTTTACCCTCTCTCCATTTTATGATGCCATTACATTTTAGTATAAATGATCTAGGCTGCACTTAAAGGTTTTCTTAAATTGTATAGTGGCTTAAAATGGGGTTTCTATGTGCTCACAAGTGGTTCTACATGTGCATGGATAGCTTAGCTGGGTGTGGTGCAAACAATGTAGATGTACTAAGATCCAAATCGAGGCAATCCCTTTTTTGTATCCTCTTGGATGAAAAGCGAAGATATGTTCTCCCAGGACAGACAGACTATAACAAAATTGAAGATTCTAATCCTGCTTTGATCTAATTCCAAATGTGATCCATTAAAAGTAAACCACAATTAATATTTCCTAAAGTGTGGACGTTTTTAAACCAATGATTTTCCTTTTTAACAACATTTATTACAGGATGCACCCATACCACTGTTTTTTTAGGAAGCAACAGCAGTAGTTGTCACTTTTGTGACTATTTTTGAATCTTCATGTGACCCCGTCCGAAGAGAGGGGAGCCCCACCTCTTCAGTTGTGTGCAGTTTAACTTTGAGCTATTCAGCTCAGTAAGCAGGTTAATGCTGTTAAGGGTGGCCTAGTATACACATAAAAAGAAGCTGTATTTAGGAAATACTATACATTATTTTTCACCTGCATATGCAGCTAAAATTTTTTTTTTTTTTTTACTAAAGTTGGAAAGGGTTAAAACTCCTGTCGTGTTTTACTGCTATTCTGTGCTCCGCTGGAGAGATTTGCCCTTTTACCAGTGAGAGGTTTCATCAGACTGGAAGCAAAGAAAAGTCTCCAAAGCAAGAGAGCAATAAAAGCTGATGGGGTCTAGCTTTCCCCTTCCTTAACTAAAAAATGTTTGCTTCTGTCTCTGTGACAGAAAGTGAAGGAAATATCTCATACATCCATCCCAGATGGGAGCAAAAACGGGGGTTCCATTTCTTCCCAACTCTATCCAAAACTTAAAAAAGGTTGGCCTGGACATATAGGTTAATGTGTGTAAAATAACTGAAGAGATTTATTTTAATTAACATGACTTTTTGCAACAGTTCCTTAATTCATGATAATTCAGATACACACAGAATGGTATTTTACACATGCTGGACAGAAATAAGAGGATCAAGCCACGACCGGAGAGGTTCCAGAATTGCAAGGACTACTTTGACCTAGTGATCACCTGCGAGGAAAGAGTGTATGATCAAGTAGTTGAAGGTAAGAGTTTTTTTTTTTAAGAAGTTACATGCATAGAAAGGCTAAAAGTTCTGTATTTTAGTTGAGATTGGACATTATTAACTTGCACTGATTTCCTATTTACACCACGATCAAACAACTTGCTCAGAACAAATATACCGTATTAGTTTTGGTTGGTTGTTGGAGCCCTGAATGGCAGAATTCCAGACTGTTCAGCTCCTCCACCACCACAATGGTCATAATAGAGCCAAACTTTTATATTCTGCTGGCCCTGCCTTCTTCTCTAGAACGAAAAATAAATGGAGCGTGACATAGATGAAGTAGGTGGAGCTGGGAACTCTGATACTAAAGTCCCCAAGCTTGAACAATAATTTTTTCAGGCAGCCTTTGCTTCTAACCTCAATCATAAATTGACCTGGTAGAAAGCCAAGCCGCTCCAGGTGAGAGCAATCCCACGCTTCAACCTCATGGTGCAGGTCCAGTCCACAATCTGGATAGGAGCCACTGGAACAGGAAAAGGTTTGACCGCACTCACGGGTTTGAAGCAAAGGTGAAGACTAGTGAAATTAAAACAGCGAAGATCTAATGACATCAATGCAGACCTAGCAGAGATTAACGCGTCTCACAAATTGGAATTTGCTTAGTCATATGACTAAGCGAATTCCAATTTTTGAAACGCGTTAATCTCTGTTAACTGGCCATAAACCAAGAGATTAAACTTGTTCATCTAGATTCCAGTATCCATGCTAAACAGCGTGGATAGAGGAATATTGGCTTATAGGCTATTGTATTCAGTTGTTTAGGCCTGTTTTTTCGACAAAAGTAGATCAAAGGACTTTTGTAGAGTGAAGGGCGCTGACAGGGCCAGCCACAGCTCAACTTTTTGCCAGAATTTGAACTGTGTATGATCTCCTTAAGTCCTACCACCCACCATGCTCTTGTCCAGTTGTCTCCAAACTGTGGCCCAGGGGCCAGACGTGCCCTTTGCTTGCTTTTATCTGTCCCACGGCGCACTATTTTTGTCCACTAATACCAATGGGCATAATCCCCCCTCCAACAATTCCTCCCAAATTACACCAAAGATGAGGCCCAATTACACCAACAATGTGGCGCTTTTCCTCCTACTGACACCAAAGATGGAGCATTGTTTATTCCCACTGACATTGGGACCCCTCAATGCTCACAGTCCGACCTCCATAATGTCTGAAGGACAGTAAACTGGCCCTTTGTTTAGAAAGTTTGGAGACTCCTGCTCTTGCCCCCAGAGAATGCCCGTATTAGCAACTGAGAGTCTTGTTGGACTAGGGAATTCCATTTGGTCTGGCTTTTTTGGTAGCTGGACTCCTTATTAAAGCTCATTTCAAAGAGGCACACAAAGGAGCCTTTTCTGGCTAAGATTGCTATGAATCGTTATTCAGTCAGGGGAGGCTGATCAAACTGCATTGAGAGAGGAACAGTAAAGCAAACCCAAAGGAAACCATTTCTAAAGTTGAAGTTGATCCTGCACACCCAGGATTTTTAGCAGATTTGTATTTATTTTATTTTATTACAAGTATTTATACAGTTCAGACAATTTGTGTAGTGCTTTACGTTTATTGTACATTCACATCAGTCTCTGCCTTCAAGGAATTTACAATCTTGAATTTCCAGTCCTGGTGACAAATGCCTTCTGGGACAGGAAGTAGGGGGAATAAATATAGAAAGCAAGGAAAACTTTTTTTTCAAGAACATTTTCAGCAAGTACAGAAAATACCTGCTGATCTAGGTAAATTCAGCGATCATGTCGCTTCCTGTGAGCTGCAAAAAATAACTTAGTTTTCATCTCTAAGCTATAAATCCCCCTCCCATAACGTAGATAAAGGAAGTCTGAAGTCCAGCCTGGGTGGCTGCCATGACTTTTCATATGTACTGTAAAGCTGGGGACTGAACCAAAAAACTATTCCTCCATCCACACAAGTGAGGACTCTCTCCATCTCCCTCCCTCTCAAGAAACATTTTTCAACATTCCTGTTCTGTAAAAGACAATCTAATGATCAACTTCTGTTGAATCGAGACAGCCACACATGGATCAAAGTTCAACCGGTTTTTGCTAAACCAGGCAAATTTCTATCCATCTATGGCCAGCTTTAGAAAGCATTGTCATCCTAGGACAGGAATGTTACTGGCAGGATCACCAGTTTAAAGACTAATTCCACTTATGGATATTTTTACATAGTACATTGGTGCAGCTTTGACCAATGTAATGGGGGAATACCATACTCGTGGGACCCGCCTGCAAATTGTAAATCTCCTGTATTAGGCACCACTACTCCATTTCCTTAGCTTCTGGGTCCCTTGCTGAGCAGCTGCGCCTCCACTTTGGCCAGGTATGGTAAATGCATAATTACATTGGTCCAAGCTGAACCAATGTAACTGTAAAAAATGGAATACCTAGAATTCTTTAAAATAAAGGGGGAAGTGCCTGGAAAAGAAGACAACTATTGCAGCCACCACATCAAGGACTGGCAAGTTGCAATTTTATTTTATTTGTTTATTTTTTTAGGTATAGATATGCTCTAAATGGATGGGTTTTCTTTCTAAGGTTCACTATTCCGTCTTGCAAATGCCATGCTCAGCACTGCTGGGTGATTGCTGTGTTGTAATGCTGTATGTTTATTTTTTGTCTCCTTTACAGACCTGAACTCTAGAGAACAAGAAACGTGCCAACCAGTACATGTCATAAATGTTGATATTCAAGATAACCATGAAGAAGCCACATTAGGAGCCTTCTTAATTTGTGAACTTTGCCAATGTGTAAGTTTGTACATATTAATTTGGTGCATTGTAGCACATTTCATTAAATGTAGAAATGGCATGTACACGTGGCTGCCCACCTCTGTATCTCAAGCTGCTCTAAAATTCTAGTCCTCAAAGCTGGATCGTCCTTCAAGCCGGATCATCCTCAAAGCACCCTAAAGCAGCAGCCTAGGGCCTGGTAGATGTTATTGGGCTCAGCTACAACCTTTAGGCTCCTGCAGTAAACCAGGGGAATAGCGCAATTGGACAAAGCTGTGGACCTTACAGAAGTATAAAGAAAAATTGTCTTAATTGCGCAAAAAGAGAAAGGGGAACCATAAAGAAAAACAGTCTCAAATCTCTTTGTAGAAATACAGGATCAATAAGTCCCACTATGGAATGACTGCAGCTCTTCTGACAGAGTAGTGAATGTTCTCTTTGCTCTGGAAGACAATTAAGAAAACAGAAGGAGACATCTAAGTGTAGTTTTTTATTAAAAACTGTAAAAAAAAAAAAAAAAAGGTTAAAATACACTCTCAAAGGTAGAAGCACATCAAACGGTCCTGTGGATACTCACAGACGCCACTCTGCTACACTTGGCCGCCTTCATGACAAACTCTGTGTCCACAGGACTGTTTGATGTTCCCATTTGCTTCTACATTTTGTGAGTGTATTTTAAACTTAAACTTATTTATTTATTTTTTACAGTTTTTAATCAAACACCACACTTAGATGGTGACGCCTTCTGTTTTCTTAATTGTCTTATAAAGCCGTGGACCTGCCTGTCACTTCACAAATGAGATAGTTGGTGTCTGATATGCATTGCCTTGTGGCAAAACAGGCAATGCATATGTAGCTTCTCTATCTCTGTTTGCTTGCTTCTTTGCCCAGGGCCTCATTCTGCCCTTGGCCTCATTCTCAATTTTGAGTGCGTCTGTTTTCATATGTGAGTGGGGGTACCCTACGATTAGCTGCAGCATATACCTGCGACTGATTGGCTCTGGATGCAGACAGTCTGTATCCAGGGACAAACATTCACAGGTAGTTGCTCCCAAAGGTAAGCATCTGGGTATAGCTGCAGGAGCTATCAGCTTTCCACTGTTTTCAATGGGGCTTTCCCCCTGCAGCTACTCACAGGGAACCCCTGCTGGATCTCTTGCATCTACTAGTAAAGGGCTCTATTCACAAGTGTGATTCCATCTGATAGTAATTGCAGTTCTATAATTGATGATAATCGCAGGGCGCTACTATTTGGCTTACACTTAATCATGCTAGATCTTGTTGTGTGGAACACAAACACAATTCAGAAGAGTGCACAAGAAAAGTGCCTGCATTAAAAAACAACCAGACAGATTTAAGTAGCATTTTAGAAGAAAACAAGGCATTTGTCTCCTTTTTTCAGTGGGGATACTTTCCATGTGGCTGAGCTTCCTGCTCGCAGATAAACCTGCTGAGTCTCCTATGGTCAAAGAAAAAATGCAAATGGGATGGTTTTTGCTTAACAGACAAGGGTGTAGCTGTACCAGCACGTCAGTACAAGTGGAACAATCCGTACCTATGACCGCACATTGAGTATAAGAGCTACATCCAGTATGATGAGGAGTATCCACTTCCAAACAATATACAAGTGTATCTCATCAAATTAAAATCTCATCAAAAAGTGAAACTCATATATTTTATATAGATGTGTTATACACAGAGTGATCCATTTCAAGCATTTTTCTTTTAATTTTGATGTATTTACATGAGACCAATTAAAAAAAAAAAAAAGATTTTTAATACAGAAATATTTGTTTACTGAAAAGTATGTTCATGTACAGTATAGTATGTACTCAATACTTGGTCGGGGCTTCTTTTGCATAAATTACTGCATCAATGCGGCATGGCATGGAGGCGATCAACCTGTGGCATGGCTGATGTGTTATGGAAGCCCAGGTTTCTTTGATAGTGGCCTTCAGTTCATCTACATTGTTGGATCTGGTGTCTTATCTTCCTCTTGACAATACCCCACAGATTCTCTATGGGGTTTAGGTCAGGCGAGTTGGATGGCCAATCAAGCACAGTGATACCATGATCATTAAACCAGGTATTGGTACTTTTGCCATTGTGGGCAGGTGCCAAATCCTGCTGAAAAACAAAATCAGCATCTCTACAAAGCTGGTCAGCAGAAAGAAGCATGAAGTGCTCTAGCATTTTCTCATAGAGGGCTGCACTGACTTTGGACTTGATAAAACACAGTGGACCAACACCAGCAGATGACATGGCTCCCCAAATCATTACTGACTGTGGAAACTTCACACTGGACCCCATGCAACTTGGATTCTGTGCCTCCTTCACTCTTGACTCTGGAACCTTGATTTCCAAACAAAATGCTAAATTTTCCACAGTCTGTAATGATTTGGGGAGTCGTGTCATCTGCTGGTGTTGGTCCACTGTGTTTTATCAAGTCAGCGCAGCCCTCTGAGGAAATTCTAGAGCACTTCATGCTTCCCTCTGCTGACCAGATTTATTGAGATACCGATTTCATTTTCCAACAGGACTTGGCACCTGCCCAAAGTGCCAATACCTTGTTTAATGATCATGGCATCACTGTACTAAATTGGCCAGCAAACTCACCTGACACAAACCCCATTGACAATTTGTGGTGTTTTGTCAAGAGGAAGATGAGACACCAGACCCAACAATGCAGATGAGCTGAAGGTCGCCATTAAAGCAACCTGGGCTTCCATAACACCTCAACATTGCCACAGGCTGATCTCCTCCATGCCACGCCACATCAATGCAGTAATTCATGCAAAAGGAGCCCCGACCAAGTATTGAGTACATACTATACTGTACATGGACATACTTTTCAGTAAGCCAACATTTCTGTATTAAAATTATGTAATATTCTAATTTTTTGAGCTACTAATTTTTGGGCTTTCACTAGCTGTAAGCCATGATCATTAAATTTAAAAGAAATGCTTGAAATATATCTGTGTGCAACACATCTATGTAAAATATGATTTTCACTTTTTGAATTAAATTACTGAAATTAACTTTTTATGATATTCAAATTTTATGAGATGCACCTGTATGTAAACCCAAATAAGCAGTGGTGTGGCTTTTGCTGTGTCCAAAGTTCAGTTATGAACATCAACATACAAGTAGAAGATTCCCCATATCTGGTAGCAACAGAGTAATAGAATAAGAAGGAAAAGAGGGGACATAGACTCACTCCGCCATTGCCAGGGCAACATTGTATTCCCTGAACAGATGGGGCGTGTCCAATGATCTCGCGTGCATATAAATTTATTCTCTTTGGCTCACATCACAGCAGTATGGTTTGCAATCAAATTATTTTCAGCTATCTTGGTAAACCACAGCGAGAGTGTAAGATGGGCTTGCTGCCTCCAGAATGCCAGTGCGCAGGCCCTAGCTGCATTCAGCATGTGAATTGGCATCAATTTTTTAATGTATTTTTTAGAAATCGGAGTGGTGTATCAGGTACCCTTCTGGGTCTGTACCTGAGTCAGTCACTGAGCTGTTTGAGAGTCTCCCTGACTCAGAACCAGAAAGCATCAAGCTTTCTACATGTCCAGAAGATATATTTTTTCACAAAAATATTTTGCGATAAGCTAAAGTGGCACAAACAAGTGTGGTTGATGTAATCAGAACACCAAAGGATAGTAGGATATCTTGGTACAGTGCTATAAATCTAGGACAACCAAAGTAGTAACATAAGTATAACAGGCTGTAGGGGTACAGAGTGAAGGTAGTTGGCTACAGGCAGGTGCAACACAGGGCTAAGACCAAGGTTTGCAGCCGGGAGACAGAGGAATCCGAAGAGGGAGGGTGGAGGGCAGACTGGGAGAATGCGGAATCTGGATAGGAAAAGAAGGAAGGGTAGAGAAGTGTTTCTCAACTCCAGTCCTCAAGGCGCCCCAACAGGTCATGTTTTCAGGATTTCCCTCAGATGAAACGGCTGTGGTGATTACTAAGGCAGTGAAACTGATCAAATCACCCGTGCAATATAATGGGAAGCTTAAAAACATGACCTGTTGGGGGCGCCTTGAGGATTGGAGTTGAGAAACACTGGGGTAGAGGGGAGGCAAAGGCAGAACAAGGAAAAGAGGCCAAAAAGCGCATGACCATTAGCATATAAAACAGATGCAGAGTCACATGAGCCTCAGAAATCTGACCAGATTTTTGTTGAATTTCCTAGGACAGTTACAGTGGGGAAAATTATTTGTTCCTCTGCAGATTTTTCAAGTTTGCCCACTTACAAAGAAATTAAGGGTCTATAATTTTTATCCTAGGTGTATTTAAAATGATAGAGAGAATATTCACCAAAAATCCAGAAAACACGATACAAATGTTATAAAGTGAGTTGCAGTTCAGTGAGTATAAGTATTTTATCCTCAAGCAAAACATGACTTGGTACTTAGTGGTGGAGAAACTCTTGTTGGCAAGCACAGAGGAAGACTTTTCTTGTAGTTGGTTATAAGATTTTCACACATCTCAGGAGTGATTTTGGTCCACTCTTCTTTACAGATCTTCTCTAAATCTTTAAGGTTTCTTGGCTGTCTCTTGGCAACACAAAGTTTAATCTCCCTCCATAAATTTTCTATATAATTAAGGTCTGGAGATTGGCTAGGCCACTCCATGGCTTTAATGCGGACCTTCAGTCATTTTTTTCAACTTTCCATCTAATACATCTTCTGCCCTTGTTTTAACTTTGGATAGAAATTTTTTTTTTCTGCCAGTAAATACTTTATACAGCCCACTTCCTGTTTCTTGTCTGGTCATTAGCCTAGGCTTATGACATCATGCACAGCTCTTTCTCACTCTCACTCTCGTGAGAGTTTGCCAGGAAGGGAAGGGGGATGAGTCCTAAGAGGGCCAATGAAAGCTGCAGAGCTGGAGGTGCGTGTCTGTGTAAATCCAGGAAGTGAACATACAGCAGCTTCCACTGCCCGCAGTTAAAATGGCTGCAGCCAGACTTGATGGAGGGAGATTTCTGCAGCATATTTGGCAAGTACAGAATCACAGTATATATAAAATAATATGTAAAGTGGTTGGAGGGAAGCTTTAGAATGGCAAATATTTTTTTTTACAAATTATGTGAGCCGACTGCAGTTCCCCTTTAATGTGCTTCTTCTTGAGCCACTCCATTATTGTCTTGGCGGTATGTTTTGGGTCATTGTCATACTGGAAGAACCATCCATGACACATCTTCAGTGTTCTGGTTGAGGGAAGAAGGTTCTCCAAGATTTTACAATACATGGCCCCATCTATTGGCTCTTCAATGTGGCAAAGTACCTTTAGCCAAGAACCAGCCCCAAAGCATAATGTTTTCACCTACATGCTCGACTGTAGGGATGGTGTTCTTAGGGTCATAGTCTGCATTTTTCTTCCACCAAACATGACGAGTCGAGTTAATGCCAAAGAGCTCAATTTTGGTCTCATCTGACCACAGCACTCCCTCCCAATCCTTCTCTGAATCATTAAGATGTTCATTGGAAAACTTCAGGCGAGCCTGTACATTTGCCTTCTTGGGGAGAGGGACCTTACGGGTGCTGCAGGATTTTAATCCATGGCGGCATATTATGTGTTACAAATGGTTTGTTTGGTGACTTTGGTCCCAACTGCCTTGAGAGCATTCACAAGCTCCTCCTGTGTAGTTCTGGCCTGATCCCTCACCTTTATCATTATCATCCTTACCCCATGAGGCGAATTCCAGACCGAAAGCGATTTGATGGTTATTTTGTATTTCTTCCATTTGCGAATAACAGTTGTCTCCTGCTCACCAAGCTTCTTGCTGATGGTCTTCTAGTCCATTCCAGCCTTGTCTAGGTCTACAATCTTGTCCCTGATGTCCTTTGACCGCTCTTTGGTCTTGCCCATGATGGTGTATTTTATACACATAACAGGTTGTCGTTAAGAGCACCTTTTTAAATTGACAGGACTAATCTGTGTACCACATGAGCACATACTGTACACAGTCTGTGAGAGCCAGAATTATTGTTGGGTGGTAGGGGATCGAATACTTATTTTACTAACTGAACTGTTACTCCATTTATAAAAAATCTGTATTTTTCTCGATTTTTGGTTGATATTCTGTCTCTATCATTGATAACAATTCTAGGCCCTTCATTTCCTTGTGAGTGGGCAAACTTACAAAATGCGCAGGGGATCAAATAACTTTTGCCACTGTACAGCTTTGATAGGTTAACTTATATATAAGGCAATACTGCATTGATGGCTGCACACCAGGAGGATACAGTAGTGGAGACTTGCACTTGAGCAGAATCTCCCTACGCCATAGGAGGCAAAAAACACAAATTTTAGCATACTGACCTAGTTCTGCACTATCCACCACCCCCAGCAGCAGCACTTTGGGATCCAAGCTCAAAGCTAGATTGTGCATATCATTAATAGCATTCAGGACAGAGGTCCATTCGTGTCGGAGCTCAGGGCACATCAAGATCACATCTAGTATACAAAGAATTAACTGAAGGATATATGGCAGCCAAGCAAACAGGAGTATAGTAGGCTCTGTGAAGAAATTTCACCTGTATAAACCTGTCCTTAGCTGAGACCGTATTGGTAACATAGTGGCTTATACACTTATCCCAGGCCTCTTCCGACAATTCTGGCAGATCAGCTTGCCATTTGGAGAGTAGTTTACTCAATTTTACTGAGTGTGCAACTGAGTCGAAGGTACATTGATGACCAGGGCTTCCCTGTATGTCAGAAGATGTTCTAAGGGGTTAGAGTCCAGGGTGATAGGAGCAGGAATCTGCGAGAGCACCACATGTCTAAGCTGTAGGTATCTAAATAGCATCCTTTTAGGTGGGTGAAATTCTGCCCCAAGTTCTGCAAAGCTCGGCAGCCTGCCATTAGATATGATGTGCATAAGACTAAGAATTTGTTGTAAACATGAAAGCATGGATCCATCCTGTGTATCATTGGTTCAGGCTTGTGGTGTAATGGTGTAGGGGATATTTTCTGCGCACACTTTGGACCCCTTAGTACCAATTGGGTGTTGTTTGAACGCCATGGCCTACCTTCCAGCAGGATAATGCACCATGTCAAAAAGCTCAAATCATCTCAAACTAAATTCTTAAACATGACAATGATTTCACTGTTCTCAAGTGGCCTCCACAGTCACCAGATATCCAATAGAGCACCTTTGGGATGCGGTGGAATGGGAGATTTGCATCATGGATGTGCAGCCGACAAATCTGCAGCAACTGTGTGATGCTCTCATGTCAATATGGACCAAAATCTTTGAGTAATGTTTCCAACACCTTGTTGAATCTATGCCATGAAGAATTAAGGCAGTTCTGAAGGCAAAAGGGGTCTAACCCGATAATAGCAAGGTGTACCTAATAAAGTGGCTGGAGAGTGTATTTGTAAGCCCCTATGCAACCATGGGGCAAAGACGGTGCTTATAACTTAATCGTGCAACAGGCAATAAATCAGTGAACCAATAAACTATATATAATGTGTGGTATATGTGCTCTGTTTGCCTATTCCAAGACACATGAGCTTCAAAGGACAAACCCATGTGTGTACCACCCACCGCATTCACCAGACCATATTGACCCCTTGTGGCCCTTTACCACGAGCTCAGCTGTGGCCAATGACCGCTGACCACAGGATGTAAAAACAAGACAGTTATCGGCTTTTCTTTCCTCTCACTGAAGCGTTAAAATGGACAGCTGCACTGATAATCAGGGCACTGGTTCTCATTGTCTTGATAATCAGGGCAGTCCCACCAGTGCTGCCAATCAGTGCTGCATCATCAGTGTCACCTATCAGTGCCACCTCATCAGTCCCGCTTCATTCGTGCCCATCAGTGCAGCCCCATCAGCACACATCAATGAGGGAGAAAAATTACCTGTTTGTAAAACTTTCTAACAAACTATGAAAAATGTTATTTATTTTTTTCAAAATGTTTATTTATGTGGTTATTAAATACAAAAAAAATAGCGCTAAAAGCTGGAATTTGGCCTGGGCAGGAAGGGGGTTGAAGCAGTAGTGTATTTAGGTTTTGTACTGCCCTAGGCCTGACTAAACTCATGCATGCCCTAATTTAAATATGACCCACCCTTCCTGTCAAGGCCACACCCCTTGCTGTTTAAGCCCCACCCTGAAATTTTTGAGTGGGGACACTATTTGAGGACCAGGGGGGCAATGGATTCCCTTAATTTGTATAGATTTCCTCTCACTTCCTGTTTGGCTATGGAGCAGGAAGTGAAGGGAAATCTCTGCAATGGGACAGGGATGGTAAAAAAAAATAAACTGACGGGTTATAACCCTCCCTTACTCTCTCCAAAAAAAAAAAAAAAAAAAGTGTTGTTGCCTATAGTTCTACTTTAAGCACAAATTTCTGATAATATTATGGCGAGGACCAAGAAGATATAACCATTCCAATGGTGCAGCAGAAAACCTATAGCACAGTGAGGAAGGTTTGTGGTCCAGGATGAGGACAGTCAAAATTAGAAGGCCCCCCCACAGTTGCCGAATGCCAGCCACCGGCATACCGGAAGCTATGGGGGCACTAGACTAATTTGCCTCTCAGCCCAGTCCGCCCCATATGCTAACAGTGTAGCGCAAGCTGGCGGGGACTCTTTCCGTGCTGCCCCCCTGCAAAGTGCTGCCCTGGGCCTTGTCAGCCTAGGCTAGGATACAGCATTGGGTAGAAGTTCCCAGTAGGCAAGTGGTTAAATTCTCTCGAATCGCAAAACATTTACAGTGAGATCATCAAAAGGGAGAAGAAGCCGCCTCTCTTGTGTTTTTTTTTTTTTTTAAATATATTAAAAACTATAAGATATGCACTGCAAGAGTGCAAAAGAGCTTTAAAGACATGTACTTGGTGTAAAAAGTAGAAACACAGGCCCCCAGAAATGATACAGGGGATACTCCGCTGTAAGAAAGCAGAAGTGATGTAACCCTGCCCTACTCATTTCTTTGTAGGTGTGCAGCGTCCTCAGGAGCAGAGCACCCCTGCTCCTGAAGACGTTGCTACACATGTCAGAATGCTTAGGGAGGGACTTCTGGTTATACTACTTCCGCTTTATTGGAATGCACGCTGGAGAGCACAGCAGTGAGCCCGATGTATAGTTTCTGGAGGCCTGTAAGTACATAGCTTGTGCAAGAGAGCATAAAAGATATCTCTCTCTTGATGGTTGATCTGTTGTCCAATCAAGCTACAGGTGCAGAGGTAACACCCTTGTATTCCTTAAGACTCCTTTCACACTGGGGCGTTTTTCAGGCGCTTTATCGTTAAAAAAAAATCGCCTGTGAAGCGCTTGAAAGAAGCCTCATCTGCAATCCCAATGTGAAAGCCCAAGTGCCTTAAGAGCCCTTTCACAATATCAGCGCCCGAAAAACGCTCGTAAAGCGCCGCTTAAACTAGCAGCGCTTTACCAGCGTTTTTGCGAGCGCTATTGGGGCGCTTTTAACCCCTGCTAGTGGCCAAATAAAGGGTTAAAAGCACCCACAAAACGCTGCTGCCAAAATCGCTTTTCAGGCGTTTTGCAGGCGCTTCCCATTGATTTCAGTGGGAAGGGGCGCTTTAGGAGCGTTGTATTCACCGCTCCAAAAGCGCTTGCAGGACTTTTTTTGACGCCCTGCCAGCGCAGTGCCGCAGTGTGAAAGCACTCGGACTTTTACATTGGGATTGCAGTTGCTGCTTCTTTCAGGCGCTTTACAGGCACTTTTTTTTTTTAAGCTAAAGCGCCTGAAAAACGCCCCAGTGGGAAAGGGATCTCGGTGTGAAAGCACTCGGGCTTTTACATTGGGATTGCAGTTGCGGCTTCTTTCAACCGCTTTACAGGCGCTTTTTGTAGCGCTAAAGCGCCTGAAAAACGCTCCAGTGTGAAAGGGGTCTTACTGTAAAAGAGAAAAAAATTGTGTCACTCTACAGGTTGTGCTGCCTGGTAGAGAGGTATTAGACCCCTTAGAGAAATTACTTATATCAATATTGTATTTTCATGCACACTTCCTAAGTATGGCCATCTCTTAATATTACAGATACAACACACAGAAGATATGGAAAATGAAATCGATGAACTGTTACAAGATTTTGAAGACAAAAGTGGCCGAACCTTCCTTCATACTGTTTGCTTTTATTGATGCAAGTCCAGCCAAGCCTTATTCTATCTACATTATATCATCATATTTTTGAAAAACAAAACTGTACAAAAAAAAACATTTTCTTTCTTTTTTTTTTTCTTTTTTTGTTTCATTTTGGTTTTGTTTCCACCCTCTTGTGTTTCTCCTGCAAAGTGTTTTCCTTCAGGTATTTTGTCTAAAACAAGCAGGGATGTACAAATGTTTGTGTGTATATATGGAAAAGAAAATATAGACTGAAAGATGTATATCAAAAAAAAAGAAAAAAAAAACAATTTCTTATGATTGTGCTGAATAAGTATTATTTTAACCTTTTTTTGTTTTTTAAACAAATGAGCATTGTATCTGGAGAAAGACTTTTGTTTTGGTGCTAGTTACATTTAGACTCCTTACTGTCAGAAGGTAACAGCACTTTGGTAGGTCTGTGGTCAGCTCCGGTAATAACACTGATGGAGAACTTCAGGCAAAACACTAATTTAAGGAATAGATGATCAGTAGAAATAACAGATTATTTTGTGTGCATTTTCTTTGAATACATGGACAGAGAAGGTCTCATCAGATTTCCGCATGCTTTAGCTCAAAAGGCTACTTGTGAAATGAGAAATTCTGAGCATATTTGGGACAATGCATATCTGCCGTTAGTTTGGCCTTGAACATTCACTATGTAGCCAAGTGTTTGTGGACAGGATTTTGAAATGTGTCTGAGAATTTGTGCCTGTTCAGCCAAAAGAGCATTTGTGGGGTTGGATATTGATGTTGAAAAGACTTGGCATTCCAGTTCATCCTCAGTAGGGTTGAGGTCAGAGCTATGTGCAGGCCACACTAAACTCATTAAAGCAATTCTAAGGGCCGGTTCACACAGCGAGGCGAGGCGACACGGCTCGCCTCGCCTCGCTCCCGCAAGTCGCCCCCATTCAGTACTATGGAACCGTTCTGAGAGGAGCGACTCGAGTCGCTCCGACTCAGAAAAAAGGTTCCTGTACTACTTCGGGACGACTTCGGGGGCGACTTGCATTGACTTCTATACAGAAGTCCTCTGCAAGTCGCCGCTGAGCTCCCCGCAGGTCGCGGCGAGGTAAGTCGGAGACGCCTCGCCGCGCCTCGCTGTGTGAACCGGCCCTAAAGGTGTTTGTTATTTTATTTTTTTTAAAGTAAAAAATAAAAATGTCATACTTGCCTGCTCTGTGTAATGATTTTTCACAGAGCAGCCCCGATCCTCCCCTTATCGGGTCCCCCGCTGGCGCTTCTGTCCCCCTAACTCTTGCTTGGGGGCTCGCTCCCAAGCTGCACTCTGTGAATTGACATTGTCCATTTACACGCAGAGAGCTGAATGGCCCCGCCCACACGCTCTCCGCCAATAAGAGAGAGACTCGGGAAAGTTGCTGCTCACATGCACACCGCTAGATTGAGATGGGGCTCAGGTAACTAGGTATGTGGGGGGCTGCAGCCAGGAGTTTTCTTGCCTTAATGCATTATGCATTAAGGTTAAAAAAACCTTCTGCCCTTTATAACCACTTTAAACCATGCGTTTATGGAGCTGGCTACACAGGAGCGCAGTCTTCCCGGAAAAAAAAGGACCTTCACCCCAAACTGTTACCACAAAATTGAAAGCGCACAGTTGTATAGAATGTCTTTGCTGTAGCATCAAAAGTACCTCTTATTACTAAAGCCTGATCTGTAATTTTTAGGGGTTTCCACATATGGCCATATAGTAGATGTGATTGTCAGGTGTCCACTGCCATTTGGTCATATAGTAATCTTGTATACTATGTGCTCTCGAACAAAGTAGACACACCCCAAATCCATACTAATATTTAGTATGCTAGCTGGCAACTGGAGCTGCTGGAGATCATTAGCAGGTTTTTTTTATGCCAGTGGTTTCTCACAAAAGATGGAGGTAAAAGTTCTTTATTGAGTTGATGATTGCTCTGTGATCTCAGTGTGGAAGACAACAGGAGCTGCTGATCCTTTCACAAATGATGTCTGACAAAATCGCGTGCGATACCGCTCCTAAATTCCGTTACAGGACTTTTGGAGCTAATAGATAAAACGAAGAAGGTACTGTAGTTGTGACCTGATATTATGCAAATTATTTTTATTGATGGATGATTAAATTTTATTTGTGTGTGCTGACTGAAGTTCTCATTCAAGTAGTTTATGGCGGATTACAAATATGAATGCTAATATCTGTAATATAATAGTTAATAAATTGGTAATGTATGCAAAAGATGGTGTGAAGTTTTTTTTTTTCTGTTTATTTTGATGTCTAATTGAAGACTTTTATATTGCTTGATGTGAAGCCAAAAAATGGCATCCTCGGAAATATGTGATTGGGAGAATTCTCTTTTCTACAGTCAGCTGTGGAAATCAAATTGGCTTTGAGTACAATCGGAGGTCAAGTTTCGGTCCTATCCTTATTCTTCCAAAGGCCTTTAGCCTCCCATTCACTGGTCTGAACATTTATGCAGGGGGCAACTCACTTGCTTCCCCCCAATTACGTCACCTATGTGTCCTTGGGACTTGAACTTGCTGTCTGTGTTACAGAAACAACCATTTGAACATATCAAGGAAATTCCATTAGACTTGCTGTCACCCAAGCTAGCCTTCCTGATGGCTATCACCTCGGCTAGAAGGTGATGCAGGGAACCGTACTTGATCCTCCACCACGACGGGTCGTGTTACCACCTGTTCCATCCTTTTTGGTGTTGGCCTTTCATTTAAATCAGGACATTATTTTGCTTTCTTTTTTCTTAGCCTTGTTCGGTGGAAGAGAGACAACTGCATTCCTTGGACGTTGTCCAGCCAGTCAAGGTTTATTTGTCTAGATCTGTGAAGATCCGAGGATCAGACACCTTTTTTGTTTTACCAAAGGGTCCCAAGAAAGGGCAGGCAGCTTCCATTACCAATTGGGTCCATCAAATGGTCATTCAGGCCTATGGTCTGAAACATAAAGCTCCTCCCTTTAGGGTGAGAGCTCATTCTACCTGGGGTGTAGGAACCTCCTGGGCTTTTTGCCATCAGGTATCTGTGGCTCAGATTTGTCTTCAGTGTATATGTTCATAAAATTTTATCAAGTGGATGTTCAAGCAGCCGAGAATTCGGCTTTCGGCCGCAGTGTACTGCGGGCTGCCATATAAGGTCTGATGGCTATTGTTTGGCAGGGTGTCTCCCTCCCCTCAAGGCTATTGCCCTGGTATGTCCCAGCAGGTAATGAATATTAGCCTAACTCTGTGTCCCATGATGTATGAAAAAGAAAATAGGATTTTTTCGCCATACCTGTAAAATCCTTTTCTTTGAGTACATCATGGGACATAGAGGTCCCTCCCCTCTTTTTGAAGGTTTAGTGCTTGCTACAAAACTGAAGTACTTCCTGTATGGGAGGGGTTATATAGGGGATCACTTCCTGTCTAAAGACCTTTGGTCTACCAGTGTCCATTCACCTGGAGATGAAGTATAACCCAGCAGGTAATGAATATTAGTCTAACTCTGTGTCCCATGATGTACTCAAAGAAAAGGATTTTACAGGTAAGTATAATGAAAAAATCCTTTTTTTTTTTTTTTGTGGCCTTATTGAAACTAGCAGATCTCAACTTTGGGTTACCTACCTGATTCTGTACTGATCTTCTCTCTGTCCAATGACATATGCCGGTGTGAGTGGTCTCATGGAATTCAAGGTACATAATGCATCTGCTAATCCCCCCTCCCCCCTCCCCCTCCCCCCCTCCATGGAACGCCAGCTGTGGTGAAACTATAAACCCCATTATGCCTCTGCCTCTAGGAGTCAAGCCTTTGATTGTCGGGGTCTTGCAATGTCTCATGGGACTTGTAGTTTCACCACAGCTGAAGGGCTGAGGTTGCCTACCCCTACTGTTTACTCTCGGGTATGTCAAACTGGTGTTGCGTGTATTGTAAACATGCTTTGATTTATGGAGCATGATGTTTACGCCTATATACTGCTCGGTATAGATACGAAGATCCAAGAAATGAACTATAAATTATTGGTTAGATGGTATTATGTTCCATCGAAAATGCATAAGATTAACAAAGACTTATCACCCCTCTGTTGGAGAGAGTGTGGGAGGGAGGGAACCCACGCCCATATATGGTGGCAATGCAGTGCAATCCAGTTATATTGGGAAAAGGTGGTGGGCTTAATCAAAGAGATCGATGGGAAGGAAATAGAACTGGACCCCTGGAAATGTTTGTTTCATGCGGCCGAGGGCCCTAGGGAAAAATATAGAAGAGCATTAACTCCATTTTTGCTAAATGCAGCAAAAGTACTGATCCCGAGATACTGGAAAGTAAAGGAAACACCAGGGATAAGAGATTGGTTTAGGGAAATAGATAGATTAAGGATTATGGAAGAACTAATATACCTTCAACGGGGAGCCGAAATTAGATTCCAGGCGACTTGGGGGAACTGGATGGAATTTAGAAAATCCTCAATATATCTTGGAATTATGGGAGACGGAGAGGGCGTCTAGGGGAGGAAGGTAGGATGCATATACGTCATAACCCCTTATAAATTATTATTTTTTTTATTTTTATTTTTTTTTATAAAGGAGGGAAGAGGAGAGGGGGGGGAAGGGAAGAGAAAGGGAAAAGATCCCTTTCCCCCCCCTTTTTTTTTGTGTGGGGGAGGAGATGGGGGGATCCCTTGCTCTGGGGCTCTTTAGGGGGTTTGTCTGGGGTTTTTTTTTTTTTTTTTTTTTTTTTTTTTTATGGTTTGGTGTGTTCGTTTCTTTTTTTTTTTTTTGTCTCTGTTCTGGGGTTTTTTTTTGTTTTTTTTTTAGAAGGGAGTGGGGATGGAAGGAGAGGAATCCCCACCTTACACAAATCACAAATTGGAATTAAGAAAAAGCGTCACGTGGGAGGGGTAACAAATATGGGTAAGATAAAATCACAAAAGGATAATTTTAAACACATGAGGAGAGGAGGAGGGGGCGTGTGTGTTTTTTTTTTTTTTTTTTTTTTTCCCCTCTCTCTCTCTCTCCTTCTTCTTCTTCCCTCTTGGGATATTTAAGATCGATCCAGTCGGGCACCCAATGTGTACTTCTTTTTTTTTTACTGTCTATGTGAATGTTGAAAATACTGAAATAACATGAATGTTAACCAAAGTGATTTTTAAAAGTATGTATAAGGAATATTTTGTACTGTTCTTTTTGTAAATGTGGAAAACGAAATAAACAATATTTAAATATATACTGCTCGGTTTTATTTTTCGTGTTTAAATCCAAATAAAGATTACAAAAACACTTTGTTTTTTACATACTGTCACCAGTCGGTGTCCTGCTCACTGCCACAACAGTTATATGATGGCGCTGTACTGCACTGGTGACCGTATGTAAACAATTTTAACTTGGGGGAGGGGAAACATTTCTTTTTACATTTCTTCATTTTCCAACAAATTGAGACAAAAAATTTAAAACTTTGACATCTTCGTCTATGCTCTTTCGGGCCTCAAGAAATGAGATAGCCCTTCGGTACATCAGGATTGATTTTCACATATACAGGTGCATCTCATAAAATTAGAATATCATCAAAAAGTTATATTATTTTAATAATTCAATTTAAAAAGTAGAAATTATATATTTTATATGGATGCATTACACACAGAGTGATATATTTCAAGCATTTCTTTCTTTTATTTTGATGATTATAGCTTACAGCTAATGAAAACCCAAAATTCAGCATCTCAGAAAATTAGAATTTTACATAAGCCCCATAAAGAAAAAGGATTTTTAATACAGAAATGTTGGCTTACCTAAAAGTATGTACATGTACTGTATAGTATGCACTCAATACTTGGTCAGGGCTCCTTTTGCATGCCTTACTGCATCAATGCGGCGTGTCATGGAGGAGATCAGCCTGTGGCACTGCTGAGGTGTTATGGAAGCCCAGGTTGCTTTGATAGCGGCCTTCAGCTCCTCTGTATTGTTGGATCTGGTGTCTCTCATCTTCCTCTTGACAATACCCCACAGATTCTCTATGAGGTTTAGGTCAGGCAAGTTTGCTGGCCAATCAAGTACAGTGAAACCATGATCATTAAACCAGTTATTGGTACTTTTTTTGTTCCAGCAGGTGCCAAGTCCTGCTGGAAAATAAAATTGGCATCTCCATAAAGCTGGTCAGCAGAAGGAAGCATGAAGTGCTCTAGAATTTCCTCATAGGGGGCTACACTGGCTTTTGACTAAAACACAGTGGACCAACACCAGCAGATAACAACATGGTTCCCAAATCATTACTGACTGGAAACTTCACATTGGACCTCGTGCCACTTCTTCCTCCAGACTCTGGCACCTTGATTTCCAAATTAAATGCAACATTTTCTACAGTCCGTGATGAATTGTGAGCCATGTCATCTGCTGGTGTTGGTCCACAAATCTCTATTTGTGTGAAAAAAATTTTTTTTATAAAAAGATAAAAATTTCATATGGGTAGAGTGTTGCATGACTGTGCAATTGTCATTGAAAGTGTGACAGCTCTGAAAGCTGAAAATGTCTAGTATTGAAGTGATTAAACACCTTCCTACCTGCACCTTGTGTTTTTCATAGTTAGGTTGAAAAAAGACACAAGTCCATCTAGTTCAACCACAAAAAAAAAAAAAAAAATTATATCATACTATCCCATATAACCAATTCTATACCCACAGTTGATCCAGAGGAAGGCAAAAAACCCCAGCAGAGCATGATCCAATTTGCTAAAGCAGGGGAAGAAATTAATTCCTGATCCCCCGAGAGGCAATCGGATTTTCCCCGGATCAACTTTAGCTATATATGTTAGTACCCAGTTATATTATGTACATTTAAGAAAAAATAATCCAGGCCTTTCTTAAAGCAATCTACTGAGCAGGCCAGAACCACCTCTGGAGGGAGTCTATTCCACATTTTTACAGCTCTTACTGTGAAGAAACCTTTCCGTGTTTGGAGATGAAATCTCTTTTCCTCTAGACGTAAAGAGTGCCCCCTTGTCCTCTTTGTTGACTGTAAAGTGAATAACTCAACACCAAGTTCACTATAGAGACCCCTTATATATTTGTACATGTTGATCATATCCCCCTTAATCTCCTCTTCGCAAGAGTGAATACATTCAGTTCCTCTAATCTTTCCTCATAGCTGAGCTCCTCCATGCCTCTTATCAGTTTGGTTGCCCTTCTCTGCACTTTCTCCAGTTCCCCCGATATCCTTTATGAGAACTGGTGCCCAAAACTGAGGTCTTACTAATGATTTGAACAGGGGCAAAATTATATCTCTCTGGAGTACATACCTCTCTTAATACAAGAAAGGACTTTGCTCGCTTTGGAAACCGCAGCTTGGCATTGCATGCTACTATTGAGCTTTTGATATACCAAAACCCCCAGATCCTTCACCACTATGGATCCCCCCCATTTGTACTCCCCCCTAGTATGTATGATGCATGCATATTGCTAGCCACCAAGTGCATAACTTTACATTTCTCAACATTAAACCTCCTCTGCCACATAGTCGCCCAATTAGACAGAGCATTGAGGTCGGCTTGTTAATTGGAGACATCCTGTAAGGACGTTATTCCACTGCATAACTTGGTATCATCTGCAAAGATGGAAATGTTACTATTGATCCCAGACCCAATATCGTTTATAAAGATATTAAAAAGTAAGGGTCCCAGCACTGAACCTTGGGGTACACCACTGATAACTTTAGACCATTCAGAGTAAGAATCATTAATCACTACTCTCTGAATTCTGTCTTTTAGCCAGTTTTCTATCCATTTACAAACTGATATTTCCAAACCTGTAGCCTTTACCTTACACATGAGCCGTGTCTGCGGAACTGTATTGCCTGTTTTCACCTGCATAAAATGTGCATTGACCATGTATTGTATGGTGTCATTTTATTGCCCTGCATGCACAGCCTATAAAAGAGTAAAGCTGGCAATAGATGCTTCAGAGTGAAAAAAAAAAGGAGCAGATTATTCCATCCACAAAAAAAAAAAAACGAGGTGGATGGAGGAATCCCCTAACCCCGGCCCCTCCCCGGCCAGGACATTGTATTCTGACAGCTACAGTCTGTCCCTTTGGCAAACAGGAGCAAGCTAGGTGAATGTAATAATTGACATAGGGAAATTGATTAGCCACACCACTACAAACTGCATCCACAACTGAGCCTATCAATACACAGTAAGGAAAACAACCGACATGGACTATAACTACACCAATACCCGGTTAAAACAACAAAAGCATTTGCAAGTGTACAATGCCTTTAACCACTTGGTGACCGCCCGCAATGTACATCTTAATTGCCCTAGATGTTAACCCCTTTCCAGCCAGTGTCATTACTACAGTGACAGTGAATAGTACCGTATTTTCCGGAGTATAAGACGACCTTTTACACTTAAAAAAACTGAGCAAAAAGGAGGGGTCTTCTTATACGCCGGGTCAGCTGCTGGGATGCCTTCTGGATGTCCGGTAATACTGTATGTAGCTTCGGCTACATACAGTATATACCACTGAACCAATCCCAGTGAGCGATGTATTCAAATGAATACAGAGCCTGCTCGGATTGGAGTAGCAATCTCTGCCAATCCGAGCAGGCTACACACAGTAGCCTGCTCCGATTGGCTTTGAGAGTGAGGCGCGGGCTGATGATGTAACAGCCTCCGCCAATCCCAGCAGGCTTTGTATTCATTAATAGAATACATTGCTCGCCGTGATTGGCTCCAGCACCAGCAAGAAGGAAGAAGGAAATGGCTCCAGCAAGAACGAAGAAGAGGGATATGAAGCGTCGGAAGCCTCGGAATGGGGGGTCGTCTTAAACGGTGAGTACGGGCAAAACTTTTTAAAAACCTGCAAAGTTAGGGGGTCGTCTTATATGCCGGGTCGTCTTATACGCCGGCAAATACGGTATTATCACTGTATTATTGTCATTGGTGATGTCAGTGGCAGTTAGTCAGTTCCCCCCGAGTCAGTTAGTGTCAGATTGCCCATTGCACAATCGCAGTCCCATTATAAGTCACTGATTGCCACCATTAGTAGTATCAAAAACATGTAGCACAATACATTTTGGCCAAAATTTATGAATACATTTAATTTTTTTATTAAATTTTTTAAGCAGAAGGTAAAAAATTCACTTTTTTCCAAAATTTTCATTTATATCGCAAAAAATAAAAAACCCAGTGGCCATCAAATACCACCAAAAGAAAGCTCTATTTTGTGGAAAATAATGATATAAATTTAATTTGGGTACAGCATTGTATGACCGTGTAACAGTTAAAGTAGTGCAGTGCTGAATAGCAAAAGATGGTCATGAAGGGGGTAAAATCTTTCAGAGATCAAGTGGTTAAAGAAGATTACGAAAGCAACTAGCATCCAACCACACCCCATCCCTTGCTGTGCACTTGGCACCCACCGCTCTCTTTAAGGACTCTATGAGTATACAATTGAGCTGAGCATTAGGAGCTCCTACACTATTTGGTAATGTTGAACGTTGCCATTACTCCTCTATTCTGTTGGATTCTGTGGAAAGGGTTAACATGCTGAGGAATCACATGCTACCTCATTAGATTGGGAGTCATGCACTCCATGCTCTCTTCCTGACCTTTTTTCCTGTCCGCATGAGGTAGATTCCTCTTGCCATTGCACCTAACTGCAAGAGACAAGTGGTTCACGCCTCATGATGCTGCCTATAGTGAAATGGTCGCCTTTGGCCATTACCATCTTCTGTCTTGTCTGTGAGCAGACCGAGCAGACCAAGGTTTAACCCTGGTGTTTTATCATAGTTGTTTCTATTATCACAGTGCAACATGTCAGATCCCAAGCAAAAGGGGAGCTGCAGCAGGTCACTCCAGGTCACAATTCACTAACCGTTCTGGGGTGGCCTGCAGTGTCCCTCCTAAGGGACCTGACACTAACAGCCTGGATTGTTGTCCCCTACCTTAGTCAATTAGATCTGTTCTGGTATGGCCCCATCTTCTGCCTTATCCAGGAAAGAGTTATCTGCAGCTATGATAAAATTCTATGGGACAACTTGCAAATATTCTTGCTGACCCTGACCGCAGAGCAGTGGTATATTTTGATTTTGGGCTGCCTTAGGCAAGACTAAAGTCGGGCACCCCCCCATCTAAATTTGTCCCACCCTTTCCTTCTCAAGTGGCTACTGGTGGCTGTGCAGGATCTCTGGTGGTGACTGAGTGAGGCCCCTGATTGCTGTTCTGGGTCTCTGGGGGCTGTGCGGGGTCCCTGGTCCCTGTACAGGGTCTCTGGTGGCTGTGCGGGGTCCCTGGTCCCTGTGCAGGGTCTCTGGCAGGGACGGACCTGTCAGAGTGCCGCTCTCCCCTATGGGGAGAGATCAGATGACGATGGACCAAAGAGTCCGCCGTCATTCGATCCGCAGACAGATGGAAAAGTAGGTTTTTCCTCCGTCACACTTTTTGGATCGGAGCGGGTCAGATGTCAGCGGTCTATGGAGCATCCGTTCAGGTCCGCCTAAAAAACTGACTGGCGTATCTGAACTCCACTCTCTCAATCCTGTTAGTAAATAGGAAAGTACATGTCCGTGATTAAAAAAATCCTAATAAGTGTATATTGATTGGTTTGCGTGAAAGTTATAGTGCCTACAACCTATAGTAGACAAAATTTAGGTTCCACTCAGGTAGAGAAGTAAAGTCCAACTAGACCGCTGTAGATGCCAACAAGGACAGGGAGCTCATCCTAGCTCCAAGCTGCAGCAATGTCAAAGGAAAAGATCCATAAGTGAGATGAATGGCAGCCTCAGCCAGGATTCCATCCAGGCCATGCCTCAACGTGTTTCGCTCCACGTCTTGGAGTTTACTCATGGATATGATGATGACCATCATCATAATGATGATCCCCATAATTAAGCTCCAAGAGTGCTTAGAGCTTTTGCCTATATTATTGTGTTGAAAGTCTAGCTAACATTATCTGTCTTATTTGTTAAATGTGCCCTTTGACGGAAAACATTTTTTGGTGTTTCCAAGGGCTATTTCATAAGACATCACTAACGGTAAGAGTACTCCTTTACCACAGCATAAAGAGCTGAAACGTCAAACTGGCAAATCTTGTACCACCTCTAAAGCAAAAATAAGTTCCTTTGTCCACACAGTGATTTAATTGACTGCAGTTGTGGGTGGGCTTTGGGCAACTTGTTCTCAACAACAGAAAAGTAGCATGCACTTATAGCAAGGAATGAAGCTGTGACTCAAAAAAAAGCAATATTTTTGTAACGAAACTTGGTTTTACTGAGTAAAGACATTATATAACGGCTAAATCTGTGTCTGTGTAGTTTGTTCAAACCATAAATAATAACACAATAGTATGTGGTTTTTTTTTTACTACAGGAGTTTATGAGTTTTGAAATTCTAGAAAAATGCTTAAATAATGCATTATTTAACTGAACACATTCGATTTAGTCGACTAAAATGTAATGGAGATTTAGTCATCTAAATACGACTAAAACTAAAACAATTGCAGAAGACTAAAATGGGACTAAAACTAAAATGCCATTTTAGTTCTAAGACTAAAACTAAATTGAAATTTGCTGCCAAAATTAACACTGCTGTGCACTATCAAAAACAAATTAGACAGCAACATCTCATGCGTTAACTAGAATTCAGACATGATCACAGATCTACAGTACCAACTTGATCAGGCTAATGCTAAAATTGCAGATCTAGAGAATAGATTCCGATGCTATAATGTTCGTATCAAGGGTTTACCAGAACCCATCATTGATCTTGAAGAAGCAGTACACTCCCTGATGAGAGACCTTACACCTAAAATTTCTGATCACCATTTGGAGATTGACAGAACACATCGAGCTCTCACTGCCCCAGAGCAGACGGCCTTCTGTGGGATATTATTGTGAATCCCCACTACTACAAAAGAAAAGAAAAACTCATGTCTGAAAGCAGAACCAGGGTTGAAATCACACTTATGGGCCATAACATCCAACTGTTTGTGGATTTGCCCCTTCAATGCTGCAAAAATTCGAACCCTAAAACCACTTACACATAACACTTACAGCTCCCGAATCGGAACATAAAATATCGTTGGGCATTTCTGTTTCACCTAACCTTGCTATATAGGGGCAAATTGCATCTAAACTTAAGATATTGACATATAACGTCCAGGACTTAAATTCTCTGTCTAACAGACCAAAGCCTGTCAATGCTATCATAAGAAAAATGTTGACATTCTGGTGCTTCAGAAAACACACTTCCCCTATTTCTCTGCGCTCAAATATCTTCATCATAAATACCTTAACTTTTTCCTCACCAATGGCCCAAAAAGAGGGGAGTGGTGATTTGTTTCTCCAAAAAGGTTTCTTTCATGCCTGCTAATCTCATTAGGGATAAGTAAGGCATTCACAGGGAAGATTAACAAGCATGCCATTTAATTGATCTCCTTTTATGCACCCATTACTGAACAAGCAGGATTGTTTCGCACCATGCTGAATGTGGAGGGTCATGTTGTTGTTGGAGGTGATAACAATGTTTCATTAGATTCCACTCTGGATAAGACTAATCCAATGTAAACAATATTAAAACATCCCCCCAAATAGAGACCCGAAATTGCAAAACTGCTCCATTATTATAATCTCATAAATTTTGTATAGATCCCCATTATGCATCCATGGGTTGCAGGAAAGAAATCACTTGATTCCCTCTTTCCGAGCCATTGAATTCTCCCAGCAGTGGGGCAAAGGAAATCAACCCTGCCGGGAGAAGACAGTGATTATTGTTAACGGCTATACCAGCTGCTAGCAATAATCGCATGTAAAATCCAGCAGGCTGGTTGTACCCAAGTTGATCGATTGACCAACTTGGTACATTTAGCCTGCCCAAACATTGTTCAAATCTCGGCCGGTTCCTGCTGAACCAGCCGAGGTTCGAATTATCTATGGCCAGCCTTTCTCATTCCCTTTTATTTTTTCTCTCCTCTCTCTTCTTAATGAGTTATACATTTATCAACATCAACATCCACTTAGGTGTCATGTTGAGGGTCTGAAGAAGAATGTGTGTTCTTAGACTTACTTCTTTGGCTTGCTTGTTGTTATGGCTAAACAGTAGGTATATAAAAAAAAAAAACACTACCTTTAAATTAATCACATTTTGATGCTTTGGTGCCTGAAGCGAAGACAGATACAGTTTTTGTTTTGTCTAGTTGTATTTACTCAGTGCAACTTATAGCATTCAAGATATAACGCCAACATGCCGGAATAAAAAAATCAAAAACAGATTCACGGAGTCACGCTATAACTTTCCTACAGGCTAAATAATATACACAGATTTGTGTTATTTTCACCAAGGAAATGTAGCAGTATACTGTGGGTATAAAAAAGAATCACCCCCTTTAAAATAATCAAATTTTGTTGCTTTGCAGCCTGAAATGAAGATAGACACAGTTTTTAGTTTATCTAGCTGTATTTACTCTTGTTTTTACTGTTGCAACTTATAACGTCCGAGTGAAAGAAAAAAAATAAAATCACTGAGTTGTAAAAAACGATCATACCCTCCCAAAAATGACTTGATAACTCAATCAGGTGTAGCTAATCACCTCCTTAATGGCACACAAAGCCATTTATCTTTAAACTGTGATCAGATGTGGTCATTTTGATTAGCTCAGCATAAAAAGAGCTTTCCTGGAGCATTTCAGACTCTGGTAGTGCAACTGAAGCAAACAATCAACTATGGGTGGCAAGGCACTGTCAATATATCTCCAGGAGTTGGGACAGGTACAAGTCAGGAGATGGATACAAAAAAATTCAAAGGCTTCACCAATGCCTAGAAGCACAGTGAAGTCTAATATTAAGAAGTGGAAGGTATTTGGTATAATCAGGACGTTGCTCCAAACTGGATGAAAGAGTCAGGAGGAAACTGGTCAGAGAGGCTACCAAGAGGCCTACAGCAACTCTGAAGCAGTTGCAGGACATAATGACAAAGAGTGGTCATTGTGTGCATGTGACAAAAACATCAGAAATTCTCGACAAATGTGGCTTGTATGGGAGGGTTGCAAGAAAAAAGCCACTCCTCAAGAAACGCTACATTGAGTCACGAGTGAGGTTTGCCAAAACCTTGAAGATTCTGAGGCCACATGTAAAAAGGTGTTATGGTCAGATGAGACTAAAATTTATTTATTTTGCCTTAACACCAAACAATATGTCTGTCAGAAATTCAATACAGCTTACCATCCAAATAAGACCATTCCTACAGTAAAGCATGGCGGTGGTAATATCCCGTTTTAGGGGTTTTTCTCTTCAGCAAGGACAGGAGCACGTGTCAGGATAGAAAGAAAAATGGATGAGGCAAAATACAGTCTAATTCTTGAGGAAAGTCTGCTGCCCTTTGCCAGAAAGTTGTCAGTGGGAAGAAGGTTTACCTTCCAAGATGACAATGACCCAAAGCACACAGAAAAATTGAAGGAGAAAAATGTGAATGTCCTTGCATGGCTTAGTCAGAGTCATGTACAATGCTACTACTGATCTCTGTACACCATCCAACATCCTACTGACCTCTGTACACTGCTCAACATCCTTCTGACCTGTGTACACTGCCCTACATCCTACTGACCTCCGTACACTGCCCTACATCCTACTGACATCTGCACACTGCCCTACATCCTACTGACCTCTGTACACTGCCCTACATCCTACTGACCTCTGTACACTGTCCTACATCCTACTGACCTCTGTACACTGCCCTACATCCTACTGACCTCTGCACACTACCCTATATCCTACTGACCTCTGTACACTGCCCTACATCCTACTGACCTCTGTACACTGCCCTACATCCTACTGACCTCCGTACACTGCCCTACATCCTACTGACCTCTGTACACTGTCCTACATCCTACTGACGTCTGCACACTGCCCTACATACTACTGACCTCTGTACACTGCCCTAAATCCTACTGACCTCCGTACACTGCCCTACATCCTACTGACGTCTGCACACTGCCCTACATCCTACTGACCTCTGTACACTGTCCTACATCCTACTGACCTCCGTACACTGCCCTACATCCTACTGACCTCTGTACACTGCCCTACATCCTACTGATCTCCGTATGCTGCCCTACATCCTACTGACCTCTGCACGCTAACCTACATCCTACTGACCTCTGTACACTGCCCTACATACTACTGACCTCTGTACACTGCCCTACATCCTACCGACCTCTGTACAGTGCCCTACATACTACTGACCTCTGTACACTACCCTACATACTAATGACCTCTGTACACTGCCCTACATACTACTGACCTCTGTACACTACCCTACATACTAATGACCTCTGTACACTGCTCCACATACTACTTACACTGGCCAGAAATCAGAGTAGATAGCCAGGCCTAGATGTTCTGCTTTCATTATAAATTCCAGCATCAGCCTTGTGGGGGTGACCATTTACTTCTCAGACATGATAAAAAATGTTGGATAAAAGTGAATGCCGAGTGTCAACCTGAAGCTGAATTTTAAAGTAGGCTAAGTTTATATTTCTACAGTGACATTCATTTTATAAGATTTTTTTAAAGTTCTCTTCATGCGGTCTTTACTTTCTTTGGGGTTTGCTAGGTAATTTAATAAAAAAAATAAAAAAATGGAGCACCTTGGTGATCTTTGATCTATTCCATGTTGTCCAGGTGATCTCCACTTCTCAAAGGTTGCCCAACCCTGGTTTATAGCAACATGTGGCGGTGAGCACCATCAAAGGGCAAATCTCAGCCACTGCATTTCAAAGAATGTTTTTCTCCCATTTTTTGGTTAAGACTTTTGTACAGGGTGTCTCTTATGTGGCTTCCCCTATACAATCTCTGCAACCTCATGTTCTGTTGGCTCTTTAAAGACTGCTTTTTGAACTTATTTATTAGGGATATTGCCATATCCACTCCCATTCAAAAGGGTGCATTCCTTGTCGTTCCTTGTCGCCATCACCCCTGCAAGATATGCGCCTGAGCTAGAAGCCTTATCTTGTAAAGAACCCTTTTTCATCCTACAAAAAAAAATAAGGTAGTATTGAGGCCTGGTGCCTTCTTCCTTCTTAAGGTAGTTTCAGCCTTTTTTTTTATCTCAACCAGGGCATTGTTCTTCCATTTTTCTTCTTCTGGCTCCAGTACATCTTAAGGAAATTTCCCTTCACTGCATTGATGTGGTTCATGCTGTAGGGGTTTACCTCTCAGCCACTGCTTTGATTAGAAAGACTGACCTCTGTGCTAGGTGCCACTTACGAGTTACTACAGCCCTCCTTTGGACCTCCACTCTCTCCCCCTATCCAAGTCCTCCAATCCCCTTATGTGGCATTCCGCCAAGAAATACGGGACCTCCAATTTCAATTGCTTTTTAACAACATTTTTGAAAGACTCCTTCATTTCCTTCATACTTGTTGGCGCTCTGGGGAAACTGGGGGGGCCTCTTCTTCATATCTTCTGGGAGTGCCCAAAAGTAAAGGACTTCTGGGATGAGGTTGAAAACATCATTGAGACCCTAACTTGAGTGACGCTCGACAAGAACCCATCTGCCTACCTCCTGAATGTCACCCCTCTATCCAATAAGAAATTCAAAAATTCCTTACTGGTAACGAAGGCTTGTATTCTAGCATTATGGAAAGTACAAGCCCCCCCCCAACCATAGCTCTTTGAAAGGCATGGATTGAAGAGAATAAAGGAATTAAAAACCTTACCATGATATTGAAGGAAAGATATGTCAAGTATTGGAAGATTTGGACTCCCTATTTCTTTTATAGAGATCAGACCTTGCTTGCCTCTCAGCCTTGATTTTCCTATTGGCAAATATTCAGCATCTTTTCCCATCTGAGAGGGGACGCCCATCCGGGCTTACCCATCCACCCTTTTACTTGTATATGTTTAGTTTTGCTGCAGTATTCTATGGTACCCATTTGTAAATTTTTCATGTGGTGTTGTTTAATGTTTCTTCTTTTATGTTTTGTATTGCATTGCTGAATTCCTTGTATATTAAATAATTTTTTGTCATTCCTGACAGCCCTGTAAAGGGGTACCAGCTTCTTGTACCACCATTTCTCGGTGGCTCAGACAGGTCATTGTTCAAACTTATCTTGATGCATGCAAAGGTCTCATCTGAGGCTATCCTTCCTGATCTGTATAAGGCAAGAGGCTCAAAGTATTAAGGAATTTCTGTAGAAGATCTTTTCCAAAGCATTTAACAATGGCAGGCTGTATATTCTTCCAGTACATGCTTTATATCATTTGTTTAAATTACATTTGTATACATTGTTCATTTTACAGATATCTAATGCAGTATGTATCCATGGCACTCAGTTTAAAAAGCATTCTTGCATTTTTAAAATGAAAACCTAGCACTGCTTGCATACTTAGAAGCAATCTGTATATCAGCAACCTGTCTCTGCTAGGATAGATGAAGAAGATGTGGGTGGTGTGGAGTGGGTGCTTCCTTGCTGATTCCTCTGAGCTGTAAGTCCATGTGGTTCTTGGGCTAGGCTAGGCAGTGTGGGCAGGGTGACTCGGCCCCTGCACGCGGGGGTACCTTTTCACATGGAGGACACTCATTAATGGCCGGGACCAAGCACAGACTGTGGCGATGTGAAAACGTGGAGCTGAGCCCTCTCTGTATAGCAGCTGCAGACTCCCATTTGTGAGCAACCCACTACCCCCCTTTTTATAACAGTACAGGGAAAGAGGCAGAGCAGGAACTGCAGAACTAGCACTAGATGTATGATAACTATGCATATTTATATTATTGCCTACTGGACCAATATACGGTAACTATGTACTGAAAATCATACTTAAACTTCAGCTTTAAAATCTTTCACTGACCTAGAACACGTACAGTGCCTTGCGAAAGTATTCGGCCCCCTTGAACTTTTCAACCTTTTGCCACATTTCAGGCTTCAAACATAAAGATATAACATTTCAATTTTTTGTGAAGAATCACCAACAAGTGGGACACAATTGTGAAGTGGAACGAAATCTATTGGATAATTTAAACTTTTTTAGCAAATAAAAAACTGAAAAGTGGTGTGTGCAAAATGAATGCTCTTAAAGCCAAAAAAAATAAACAAATTAAAAACCTGCAACCTCAGAACCCCAAACCAGCTGCTGATCCAAAAAAAGGTAAAAAGAAAAACCCTCATAAAGCATGGTCCAATTTGCTTCAAAATGGAAAAAAATCACCCTAATTTCCTAAGGCAATTGGATATTCTCAAAATCAACCATCTATAATTTATTCTATTCTAAATATTAAATCATTTCTATTTTTTCCATTTAGAGACGCATTTGCTCTTTTTTAATGCAATCTACTGAGTCAGGTAGAGCTGAAGTCTATTCCACATTTTCAGGTCTCCAACTGTAAAGAATCCTTTCTTTATGTTCCTACAGGTGCGAAAAGTGTACTATTGTCACTCCTTATTGATTTTAAATGATTAAATTACTGCTAATTTGCAGATGGGCTTTACATATTGTAAATACTTAAACAGCAGCTCGACCCTGATGATATAGCAACTTTACCCCAGGCCCTTCTATGTATGGGCTCCCACAGCCTCCTGGGATATGTGCTTGTGTGCTGCGCTTACAGAGACTAAAAAAAAGGGGCTATTTTTAATGTGGGGGTATGGGTAGGTAAGGATTAAAGCAAAAAGACAATCAAAGCCCAGACTTTTTGTTTCCCTTTTTTAGATTGAATGAGGACTTGTTGAACCCCCTGTCAGTTTTTTTTTTTTACTGCCTCTGCCCCCATTTGAGACATTTCTTCTCACTTAATCCCTATGTGATTGGTGTCAGGCAAAAGAGGTAATGAGGAAAAAAATCTCAGACTTCCATGGGTACTTCTACTAGGGAGTGTCAACCTCTCTTTTTTTCCTGGTAACCATTGTCACCGGGACAAAAAGTATTGGAAAATCAAAAAAGGTTATAGCTATCACCAGCACAGGAATAAAGAGGAAATCTTTCAGTAGGGACACCTGTTAGAACAGGCAGTAAGGGGGCAATATGTCACCTCCCTCACCACCCTAACGTTGAAAATGACATCCCAGCTTGCTGCACAATGTACACACAATGTATGCAGGTGCAGGACGTTGTGATGTGGATTTGACCCCATTAACTTGAATGGGTCAAGTCTGGCAGTCGTACTGCCTGCTGGGGGCAGTAGGGGATTTTATTTTTGTTGTCTCAGTGAAGCAAATCGTTGCAACCATTGCATATGTACAACCCTGAGAGGCATAGATGAGCAGTGGGCTCAACTGCCTGCTTTTACTGCCCCTTAGCCACATATCTAAACTAGCTCTCTCAGGCTCGGTTCACACCATCACCGCATCAAGCTCACAGCAAGGGTCCGGTGTGTCCTGGTTCACTGTTTCAAGCACAATTTCTGCCCAAATTGTGGGCTGAATTCGGACCCGAAATGGACCAAAAGAAGCACAGCAATTTAGTGCAAAATGCACCAGTCCTGCTGTAAAAATATGTGAACCTACTCCATAGAGAGACGATCAAAATCTCCTGCTATTGTGAATTGGATGCAGAAAAACCTGCATCCAATTCGTAATGGTGTGAACCCAGCCTGAATGTATATGCCAGTGCTAACAGTCTGACCCATAGCTGGTCTTCAATTATTTTTCATGGGGAAGTTGCTTCTATACTACCAGCAGACAGTGGACTCCTGTGCATATTGTTCTCTTCCTAATCATTGTTAATATGCTTTATTGAGTTTATCTATACACATTTACTATAGAGATTATGTTATTAGTAAAGCTCCATATGTTGTGCATTACATGCAATACTTTTTATCCATAAAAAAATCTGCTTGCAGGAAACTTCACCAAACATGCCCCAGTTATTTTTATTTTTTTTTAAAGCACAGCATTTAAATGCATAGATGAGACCTACCCAATAAAAAAAATCCCAAAGCTTTCTTGCTTCTTATGTACTGTACAGTTTAAAGCATAATTGTAAACCTTTTTTTAACATTAAATGATGTAGAATAGGCGTTAGGACCGGTGGCATACATGTTAAAGCAGAATTAAATCCACCAATATAACTGACTCCCAAAACACATGCAAGACATGCCATGAATAATAACTGTCATCATTTCTTGTGGTCTCGAGCTGCCAAGCCAACGAATATTGGGTGTCATAACTGATCACATGTGCAGCACCATGGCAACTGTGGATCAAACAGAGGTTAAGATGGCAGCTTACTTGCCTGTAAAGGATAGGAGGGTTTAGTTAGGGTTCAAATCTAAATTCTCCCTTTAGGGTGTTATGCCTTAAGCACAGAAGTGTGAAGTGGCACTAAATATAGAAGTGGTTTGCAGGACTCCTGAATGAAATATCATATTTACCCATTACCACAATTTACATACAGTATTGTGTATGTGACTATACCTGCAAAGATGTTATCAAGCAGCATGGTAGAAAGGCAAGGAAGTACACATATGCAGTGGGTATAGAAAAGAATCACATCCCCTTTAACATTATCACATTTAATTGCTTTGAAGGCTGAAATGAAGACAGCCATGGATTTTGTTTTATTCAGCTGTATTTACTCGGTGCAAATTATAACATCCAAGTGAAAGATATAACATCAATATGTCAGAAATTCAAAAACAGGATCACTGAGTTGGAAAAAGGATCACCCCCTTGTATCAGTATTTTGTTGAACCACCTTTTGCTTTAACCACTTACCGACCGGGCCATAGCCGAAAGACAGTTACAGCGCGGTCATGTTTTTCTGGGTGGACGTCCATGGACGTCCTCCCAGAATCTTGCTCTCGCACGCCCCTGCAAACATCCGCGACTGCTGGGTCTTCAGCATCACGGATCGCAGTAAACAGCTGCTCAAATGATGGAGAGATCACTTGTAAACAAACCAACGTCATGTCATGATGTCATGATGCTGGTTCCTCCCTCCCCTCTCTGTACCAATCGGTACAGTGCGAGGGGAGAGGGGGAGGCTGCCCACAGCACTGCTCAGTGCCAATAATCTGCAGTACTCTGCCCATTCTGTGCAATACTCTGCCAATACTCTGCAACACTGAAATACTCTGCCAATACTCTGCAACACTGTGCAATACTCTGCAACACTGTGAAATACTCTGCCAATACTCTGCAACACTGTGCAATACTCTGCAACACTGCAATACTCTGTAATACTCTGCAAATACTCGCCAATAACAGAAACAAATAATTATTTATTTTTTTTTACTGAATTTTCAGTCTTCTTTGATTTATAGCACAAAAAATAAAAACCCAGCGGTGATTAAATACCACCAAAAGAAAGCTCTATTTGTTTGAAGAAAGGACACAAATTGAATATAGGTACAGTGTTGCATGACTGAGTAATTGTCATTCAAAGTGTAAGAGCACTGAAAGCTGGAAATTGGTCTGGTTAGGAAGGGGGTTTAAGTGCCCAGTGGTCAAGTGGTTAATTACAGCCTGTTGGGGTATGTCTCTACTAACTTTGCACATCTAGACTTTATAATATTTGCTCAGTTCAGTTAAACTTGATGGTGACTGTTTGAGGACTGCAGTCTTCAGGTCAGCTGAATAAAACATAAATTGTGTCTGTCTTCATTTTGGGCTGCAAAGCAACAAAATGTGATTATTTTAAAGGGGATGATTATTTTCTATACCCACTGTACATACTGTAATCTAGTGAAGTGCCATTGACCAAAAAAAAAAAAGAAGAAAATTACTAATTTTAAAAGGTAGAGGGAAAAAAAATCACAGCTGCCTTTAGATGCTGAATATCATTGTCTGGACAAAAAAAAAGAGTGTTATTAATAGTTTAATAGAACAATTATACATTTTCTTTGCATTGTTACGATAATTGCCAAAGTCTATCACACTCTTGCAATGCAGGTCCAGTGGTATATTAGCAATTGCACCACTAGATGGCAACAGTGAGCAAGCATCATCATCATGCACCATCTACCTATGTGTGAGCTGAAGTCACCTTTTGTCACAAGTGGAAGAAATTACAGACCCTCAAATCTTTTTTTATTTTTTTTTATTTTTTTTGTACAAAATCATAGAATTTACATTTCCTACACCTCTTTCAGGGGGCTGAGGGGCATTAGATGACGATGATTTAAATAATGCATTAAACACTATGGGGGAAATTTAACCAAACTGGAGCACTCAGAATCTGGTGCAGCTGTGCATGGTAGCCAATCAGCTTCTAACATTAGCATGTTCAATTAAGCTGTTACAATAAAGCCTGGAAGCTGCTTGGTTTTCTATACAGAACTGCACCAGATTCTGCATTTTAGTAAATCAACCCCTATATGATGTACATTAATGTTTATTAAACAAATGGTACTCAGCACTCTGGCTTATTCAGAAAGAAAGAAACAACAGGTCCCATCCTACTCCTAAATAACACATGCAACATAGAATTTACATGACCTATGCATTCGGTAATTACCCCTTCCGTAAGTATTCCCTTTACTACCCATACCTGTATCATTACCATTTTACCTTTCCTATTCCCAATAAATAGACCACACCGGAGTTTGGAGTATAAATTGGCCATAGCAGCCTTTTATTTAACCAGAACTTTAACCAAAATAAAATAAATAACTTTAATATTATAATAGAAACATACTTATATATATATATATTGCAACAGCAATTACAACTCCCAGTCGTTTGGTCTTTGACGGTACCTCGGTTCCATTTAACGTTACCATTTTCCAAAACCAAAAACCACTGCGGGACCCAAATTTGTACCATACAAGGCCTCTGGTCGTTTAACAGCCCGGAGACAACCCCACCTTCCCGCAGTGTCACCAAACCCGTATCCCAGCCTACCCTTCCACTGAGATACACCAAAAGGGGCACATACCACCTATGAGCCCCCCACACCGTTCCATCACCTAATTTCCTTTACCCCGTCAAAGACCAAAGACACCGCCTTCCACTGGTTTGACGACCTCCTCCACCGAACCTGCAAGAAAAATGAGAAACCCGACAGCAACCGGAAAACAAAACAGCACAACAACTTAACCTAAAGGGGCGGGTGGGCGGGCAACTTCCAACTTGTGACCCCACGCTTCCTGTTGTAGCTCCTCCCCCTCCTTATATGGCGCTCCGCCCTCTCCTCTCTCTCTCCTGCCGCTCCACCCCTCCCTCTTCCTTCGCTCTAAGTTTAACCCTATAGGGGCTACCTAGCATTTGTCATGCCAGCCCTGCACCTACGTCCAGCCTGCGTTTCCGGGCTTCCCTTGACCTATGCATTCGGTAATTACCCCTTCCGTAAGTATTCCCTTTACTACCCATACCTGTATCATCACCATTTTACCTTTCCCATTCCCAATAAATAGACCACACCGGAGTTTGGAGTATAAATTGGCCATAGCAGCCTTTTATTTAACCAGAACTTTAACCAAAATAAAATAAATAACTTTAATGTTATAATAGAAACATACTTATATATATATTGCAACAGCAATTACAACTCCCAGTCGTTTGGTCTTTGACGGTACCTCGGTTCCATTTAACGTTACCATTTTCCAAAACCAAAAACCACTGCGGGACCCAAATTTGTACCATACAAGGCCTCCGGTCGTTTAACAGCCCGGAGACAACCCCACCTTCCCGCAGTGTCACCAAACCCGTATCCCAGCCTACCCTTCCGCTGAGATACACCAAAAGGGGCACATACCACCTATGAGCCCCCCACACCGTTCCATCACCTAATTTCCTTTACCCCGTCAAAGACCAAAGACACCGCCACCGCCCGCAAGGATGACCCCTTAGCCTTAAGGGCCCCTCCACACCCGCAGAGCCCGCTCAATCCCCTCCTGCACCCCCAGAGTCCACAGGTCAGTATCCACCGCCGTGAGATGCACGCCATCCCCCCTAAGGTACATGCCCACATTCACCTCCAACTCCGTGTGCCGTATCACCAACCCCCCATTCCCGGGACACAAACCTCCCCAGGGCCTTATTAACCTTAATTCTAGCCTTATTAAGTCGAACCACAGAGCGAGCCATACGCCACGCGGTCCGTGCAACAATGTCCGACCAGATCACCACCATACTCGGAAAATCTCTCCGAAGCATGAGAAAATCCCGTTTTACATCCGAAACGATGTCCCTGGTGGACCGGACCCCCAAGTCGTTACCCCCCACATGCAGCACCAACACATCCGGGGGCCTATCCAGCCTGGCGTACCGAAGAAATTCCGGCACCACCCTGTTCCATTTAAGCCCGGGAATCCCCAACCACCGTACACTCGCCTCCCCCCGGGAAATCCCCAGCTGCCTTCCCTCCGGCCTGACATCTGCTCTCCTGGCACCCCAAAAAACGTAGGAGTGCCCCAATATCCAGACGAGGTGTTCGCGACCTCCATCTGAAAGGAAAAACAAAATACTAAAGCAACTATACCAAACCCAACCACGACCCCACAAAACATCCACCCCCCCCCCGCCATCTGTAAAACATGAACCAAAACCCCGAACTCCACCTACGTCAAGTGTGGCCGCACTTGCGACCTAAACCGCCGTGATTCCCAGCGCCCAATCCTCTTGACCACAGCCTCGTCCAACCCGCACCTGGCCGCCTCAGTGGCTGCCCCGATGCGGAAGGAGTGGGAGGCGAACTGAGTGCAATCCAAACCCCCGGCCCGCAGACACCTCCGAAACACCGCCACAAATTGAAAACGGGATAAAAAGGTGCTGTCTTGATGCACCAGCAACGGGCCCACCCCTTGCGGCCGAACCCCCAGGAACTCCGAAACCACCCTCACCGGGCATAACCCCGACCCCGGCAGCGCGAACAACCATACATCCACCCCAGTCCCAGTCTGATCTGTCTTGGACCTACGCAGCCGCAAACGCACCCTATCAGCCCCCAAGGTCACATCCTGACCCAACAAACCCCCCCCAACAGTCTTTGCCGGACTGACCAACTCCCCAACCCGGAAAGCCCCAAAGAAGGCGAACGAAAAGGCCGCTCGGAACAACCGCACCTCATAACCAGAAGTGCACTGTTCCCCCAATCGCTCGCAGATAACCTGCAGGACCTGGAAGGTCACCGGCCTCCGCATATCCCTCCGCGGATTGCCTTTCTTGTACCCCTTAACCGCCTGCTTGACCCAAAAACCTTTAGTGTGATCAACCTCCCCACGCAATTTAAACCAAAAAGCCAGTGCCGCAAGCTTGCGCTCAATTAAGGACACCGACCCCGCGCGTTCCATGACCCTAGACACAAAGCACAACACCAAAAGCCCCTGATCACCACCCCCACCCAGCTCAGCGTCCGCTAGCCGTGTAAAATCCAGCCATTCCTTCCACACTTTACTGTATGCCGCCCAGGTCGCACTGCTCACCGACCTCCTGATCCAGTCCTTGGCGATTCCAACGCAACCTCCCAGAGCCACCCCGGGCATGGGATCCCTTCTCTCGCCGCCTCCGGAGCCAACGCCCGAAACCTCTCCCACTGGAATCGAGATAAGGCATCAGCCACGTTATTGTCCACCCCTGGTACATGAACGGCATACAAAATATGTTCGCCTGCAAACACCTCAGCACCAGGTGGCGCAGCAGCCGGATCACCGGCTGCGAGGACGCCGACATCCGATTGATCACCTGCACCACTCCCATGTTGTCGCAGTGCAACCTGATCTTCAGATCCCGGCACGACCCCCCCCAAAGCTCCATCGCCAGCACCACCGGAAACAATTCCAGCAGCACCAAGTTCTTCGCATACCCCGCCTCCACCCACGACCTGGGCCAAGCCTCCGCGCTCCATTGTCCCCGAAAAAAGGCCCCATAGCCCGTGGACCCCGCCGCATCCGTCACCAACTCCACGTCAAAATTACTCACCGGCCCCCTCATCCACACCGACCGTCCATTGAAGCCTTCCAAAAAGGTCTGCCAAATCCGCAAGTCCTCCCTAAGTTCCCTCGTCAACCGAATGAAGTGGGTGGGAACCAGAACACCTGCCGTAGCCCCCGACAGCCGGCGGCAAAATATCCGCCCCATCGGAATGATCCGGCAAGCAAAATTTAACTTACCCAGGAGCGACTGCAACTTCCGCAGTTGCACTTTCCGCACGCCGACCAACTCCCGCAGCTCCTGCTTCAGTCCCTCGACTTTGTCCTCCGGCAAGCGGCACTCCATCACCTCCGTGTCTATTTCAATGCCCAAAAAACTCAAGACCGTGGCCGGCCCCTCCGTTTTATCGGCCGCCAACGGCACCCCAAAGCGATCCGCAATGTGTTGCAACGTGGCCAAAAGGATCGCACACACATTGGAGGACGGGGGGCCCACGACGAGAAAGTCATCGAGGTAATGAATCACCGACGCCCAGCCCGACACATCGCGTACCACCCATTCCAAGAATGAACTAAACAGTTCAAACAAGGCACAGGACACGGAACAGCCCATGGGCAAGCACTGGTCCACGTAAAACCGGTCCTGCCAATAACACCCCAAGAGCCAAAAGCTCTCCGGGTGCACTGGCAACAGCCGAAACGCCGCCTCAATGTCAGACTTCGCCATAAGGGCCCCCTTACCGTAACGCCGCACCCAGCCCACCGCCGCGTCGAACGACGTGTAAGACACCGTGCAGGCCTCGGGATCGATGGCATCGTTCACCGAACCCCCTTTTGGGAAGGACAGATGATGGATAAGCCGGAACTTGTTAGGCTCCTTCTTAGGCACCACCCCTAACGGCGACACCACCAAAACCGGCAACGGCTGTTCCACGAACGGGCCACACATCCTCCCCAAGGAAACCTCCTTAGCCAATTTGTCGCTGACCACCCCCGGATGCCGCAAGGCGGACCTCAAGTTCCTAGCCACCGGGGGAACTACTTCCAACGAACACGGAATCCGAAAACCCACCGCAAACCCCTCCCCCAGCACCCGCGCAGCCCCCTTGTCCAGGTACCTATTTAGAAAAGGACGCATCCTTTCCACCCTCACCGGGGTTGCTCCCCTTGAACGCAGCGTCCCCGGCAACGCTTGCCCTTCTTAAAACAACGGGAGAGGGAGTGAGTGCCACCGCAACCGGAACACTCATGTTTAAATCGACAGGACCCCCCGAACTTGCAGGCCCCTTCGTTAAATTGCCAGCACACGCCCATCTTTTTCCCGGCCGGAAGTCCAGAGGCGGGGGTTCCCCCGGCCCCCCCCTGAAAAAACTGCGAAGGCGTCCGTGCCGACGCCATCAACCGCATCCAAAGGCTGATATCCTTGTGATCCCACCGAATATCAGGCCGCACCGCCCGCCGTTGCCTAAACTGCTCGTCGTACCGCAGCCAAGCCGTACCCCCATACACCCTATGCGCTTCCCCGATAGCGTCCATGTAACAAAACAGGGCCGAGCAATGCTCCGGCGCCGTCTCGCCAATCACGCTGGCCAGAATGGCAAACGCCTGCAGCCAATTAGGGAAAGTCCGCGGTATCAGCCGATACCGCCTCTTCTCCTCATCATCCTTCTTAGAGCTATCAGGCTTGACCCTATCCAAATTGAACTTCTCCAAGGGAAGCAACGAAAAGATCTCCACATACTCACCCTTCTTGATCTTGTCCCGTACCTCCTGCTTGAGATGCGCCCCCAATGGCCCTTCATAACAGACATAAACCTCACACCTAGCCGCGTCAGCCAGCCGAACCAAATCAACCCGAGCCGCGGCCTCTTTCGCTGCCACATCATCCCCCGTACTTACCGAGGATGCTCCAGCCACCGGCGTCTCCTGTCGCGAACTTACCTCCACACTCCCGGACACCGGCGCCTGAAACCCTGAGGGTGAGCCCAAATCCAGCGACCCGAATGCCCCAGCCCCTGGCCCCTGTAAGGCACCACCTCCCTGGGGCCCCCCGCCCCCCAGAAGGGAACTCGAACTTGACCCAGCCCCCAGACCACCCACCCAAGGCGCAACCTGCGGGGGGCCCCCGGAAGCCCCGTCAGCAAACCTCTGCAGCAGATCCTTTAAACCCCCCAACAACGCCTGCAACGATTCCTGGGTCCCGCCGGAGGCAGGCAACCCGCCCGCCTCCCGCGGCACCTCCCCCGCGCGGCCCCATGCCGCGCCCCCAACCACTCCCCCCGACAGACACCCCACATCATCAGGCAAAACATTAGAAGGAAAGTGAAGCCCCTTACCTGGCTGCGTGGGTCCCCTCCCTTCAGCCGTCCCTCCGGAACCTCCAGCCGCCTCCACTCGACCAAGGACCTCCTCTTCGGAACCCGACAGCTCCCCCTCGGAACGCACATCTGCCGCGGATGGCATAGGCATCGCAGACCCTCCGGCCGCAGGGCAGCCCGGGGGTGTGGCAGCGGTGCTGGTAGACGCTCCGTCGTCGCAATAGGCCCGACCAACCCTCCTGCCGAGCAAGGCGCCCGCACCGCGAACCCGTGCGGGCCCCGTAGGCCTGTCCCCGTCCACCCTCACGGCTCCACTTCCACTCCTCTCCGACCTGCCCGCCGCGTCTGGTAGCGGACGCGCAGGTGTGTCCCTGGAACTCCTCCGCCGTGTCTCCCCCTGCGGCGGCAGCACCGCGGCCGCAAGGGGAACCGTGCTCCTTCCGTCACCTGACCGCGCCGGTGGGGAGGGGGTGACCGCAGGCTCCAATCCCCCACTCCCCGAGCCCCGCCCACGAAGAGGATTCCGCCCGGACCCCCCCCGAGCCCCCGCAGACGACCGTTTTGCGGGGGGGGGCGGTGGGTCCGCTATCGGGCTCCTGGTAGGGCGCTGGACTCTGGTGGAGGGGCCAGGCGAGAAGCGCTCCGGTGGCCTGGACTGCCGAGCGCGTGGTGTGCCATCCCCCCCTCTACAGGCCCCCCCGCCGCCGCACGTGTAATGGCCGCCACCTGCTCCTGCAGCCAGTCCATCCCGCGTGCTCCCGCCGCCGCACGGAGCCGCTCAAAAAGGTCCTCAACGTCCCCCATCGTAGGCAATGTCCTGCAGAAGCCCCCGTGTGCTAAAAAAACCCACCCGTCCCGCCCGCAATACCGCCGTGCAGTCCGCGCTGGTCCTGTGCTTCCTGCTTGCTAGACAACTTCCAACTTGTGACCCCACGCTTCCTGTTGTAGCTCCTCCCCCTCCTTATATGGCGCTCCGCCCTCTCCTCTCTCTCTCCTGCCGCTCCACCCCTCCCTCTTCCTTCTCTCTAAGTTTAACCCTATAGGGGCTACCTAGCATTTGTCATGCCAGCCCTGCACCCACGTCCAGCCTGCGTTTCCGGGCTTCCCTTTTCCTACACCTCTTGCATGGGGCTGAGGGGCATTAGATAACAATGATTTAACCACTTGCCCACTGGGCATTTATACCCCCTTCCTAACCAGGCCAATTTTCAGCTTTCAGTGCTCTCATACTTTGAATGACAATTACTCAGTCATGCAGCACTGTACCCATATGAAATTTGTGTCCCCTTTTTCACACAAATACTGTAGCGCTTTCTTTTGGTGGTATTTAATCACCACTGGGTTTTTTATTTTTTGCGCTATAAATAAAAAAAGACCGAAAAAAATAAAGTGCATTTTCTTTGTTTTTGTTATACCATTTTGCAACTTAGTAATTTTATTTCATAAATTTTGGCCAAAAGTTATACTGCTACGTTTCTTTGATAAAAATAATCCAAATCAGTGTATATTATTTGGGCTTTGTGAAGGTTATAGACACTGGGGTTGAGAATTTTTTCCTTATTTACTAAGCTGTGGAGCAACTGCACTTTGCACTGTCTATTTGCCTTTAGTAAATCAACCCCATAGTTTTTACAGGCTATGGTGCCAATCATTGAAAATTGATCACACCTGATGTACTGATAGATTCTCATTTCTTGAGACACTAACAAGCCAGGACAGTACAAATACCCTCCCAAATGACAACTTTTTGGAAAGTAGAAATTCCAAGGTATTTAGTAAGAAGCATGGTGAGTTTTTTAAAGTTTTTTCCCACAATTCTTTGCGAAATTAAGATTTTTTTCCCCCACAAAATTGCCATATTAACAGGTTATTTCTCTCACATGGCATATGCATACTTGCAACTACCCCCCAAAACACATTCTGCTACTCCTCCTGAGTAAGGCAATATTACAATATTACATGTGTGAGACTTTTACACAGCCTGGCTACTTATAGAGGCCCAACATGCAGGGAGCACCATCAGGTTCTAGGGACATAAATTACACAAATAATTTCCTGACTACATGTTAGACTTTTGTGAGGCACTGTAGGGCACTGATGGGCAATGATGGGCACTGTAATGGCCCTAATGAGCACTGTGATGGCTCTGATGTGGCACGGATGAGCACTGATGTGGCACAGATGAGGCAGGGATGAGCACTGGTGTGGCACGAATGAGGCACAGATGAGCACTAGTGTGGCACGGATGAGGCACTGATGAGCACTGATGTGACATGGATGAGCACTGATGTGGGATGGATGAGGCACGGATGAGCACTGATATGGCATGGATGAGGCACAGATGAGCACTGATGTGGCATGGATGTGGCATACATGAGCACTGATGAGGCATTGATAGAGGCACAGATGAGCACTGATGTGGCATGGAAGAACACTGATGTGGCACAGATGAGTCATGGATGTGGCATGAATGTGGCACAGATGAGAAGTGAAATGGCATGGATGTGGCACGGATGAGCACTGATGTGGCATGAATGAGACATCGATGAGCAGTAATGTGGCAAGGATAAGCACTGATGAGGCATGGATGAGGCACAGATGAGCACTGATGTGGCACAGACAAAAAATATAGGGTAGTGGCGCTGAGGGCGCGCTCCTTCTTCCTGCTCTTGAAGAAGGAGCGTGTCCAATCTGCCAGTGCGCATGCCCCGAAATGTTGGTTCGACCCACCAGAGACGTCATCACGCCAGACGCTGCGTTCCAGCCCTCACCATCAGCCTGTTCAAAGCCTCACCATCTTGGCTCCAGAGATCCTGATGGCTAGGATTCCTCCCCTCCAAGCTAAGTCAGCTGATCTGAACGCCGCTGTGCATGGATTAACGCCACGCCATTGTGGATGGACATGTGCCTTACCTTCTTAACCTCTATGTACAGTAAGTGGAAAATGCACCTGTATTGTATTCAAATGTTTGAACCTAGAGGTGCCTGTGTTTCTCTTCACTGATGTTTCACAGATGAGGAATGATGTGGCATTAGGATTGCCACCAGGGGCATAACTATAGGGGGTGCAACAGTCGCGACCGCAACTGGGCCCTGTGCTGCAGGGGGCCCATGCAGCCCCCTCTACATATGGCCGGCAGCAGCATAGGCAGCTAGGGGTACCAGTGCACCATGCACACGGGTGGCTGGAGGTGGAGGGTGACTAGCAGAGCTCCATGCTCGACTATCGCACTGGCTGCTCTTTAGTTGTGCATTCCCCACATGACCTGTGTCCTCGGCTGTCTCCTCAGAGTATCCCTCTCCTGCTCCATGCATTGCCACTCAGTCCGATGTCTGTTCTCCCCAGCCAGCATCCCCCCCCCCCCCCCCTGAGTCCGGCCCACACTGCACTGCATACTTCTCCCGGGTAAACAAACTTTAAGCACATAGATGCAGTGCAGCTCTAAGGCCGCGTACACACGGGCGGACTGTTCGCCCAACTTTGTTTGTCAAACAGTTTCGGCAAACAGTCCGCTCAAAATTAGCATGGACGGACATGGCCACACACGGCACTTTTTGAGCGGACTGTTTCAGCGAACTGTTTGCCAAACAGTTCGCTCAACTTTTGAAATGAACGGACTCGCCCACGTAAGGCGGAGGCAAATCCGCCCATTTCGAGCGCGTGTACAGGTAGGCGGGGCCCGCGAAGGAGACGCCGCGGGCTCCGCCGCCTGGAATGGACTTAAAGGGGAACCCCAACGCCGAAAAAAAACGGCGTGGGGTCCCCCCAAAGTCCACAACAGACCCTTGTCCGAGCACGCTACCCGGCCGGCCAGGAAAGGGGGGCGAGCGAGCGCGCCCCCCCTCCTGAGCCATACCAGGCCGCGTGCCCTCAACATGGGGGGGTGCCTTGGGGAAGGGGGGGCCACGCGGCCCCCCCACCCCAAAGCACCTTGTCCCCATGTTGATGAGGACAAGGGCCTCTTCCCGACAACCCTGGCCGTTGGTTGTCGGGGTCTGCGGGCGGGGGGCTTATCGGAATCCGGGAGCCCCCTTTAAGAAGGGGGCCCCCGGATACCGGCCCCCCACCCTATGTGAATGAGTATGGGGTACAATGTACCCCTACCCATTCACCTGTGAAATAAAGTACAAAAAAAAACACAACACAGAGAAAAAATATTTTATTGCACAGCTCCGGGGGTCTTCCGTCTTCGGGGGTCTTCTCGCCGGACTCCTCCGCTATCTTCGTGTAGCTCTTTTACTAGCGGAGGAGCCCGGCTTTCTTCCTCCCCGCCGCCGGCCTCTTCTCCCGACTTCGGGGGTCTTGTCCCCCTCTTCGGTTCTTCTGCCGGGCCACCGCGCCTTCTTGTAGCTCTTTTGCAGGCGGTGGCCCGGTCTTCTGTCGCCGCTGCCTTCCGTTCTTCTGTCGCCGCCTTCGGTTCTTCTGCCGGGCCACCGTGCCTTCTTGTAGCTCTTTTACAGGCGGTGGCCCGGTCTTCTGTCGCCGCTGTCGCTGTCGCCGTCGCCGCCTTCCGTTCTTCTTCTTCTTCTTCTTCTTCTTCTTCCCCAGGAGATGTTGACACGTCGCTCTCTCCGGCCGGAATGCCAGAGCCGCGCTGTGCGGTCACTTATATAGTGACAATGGGGCGGTGTCACATGGTATATGTCACATGGGTTGGTCACATGGTGACCCCGCCCCCTTACGATGTCATAGTCCCCATGTGACATCAACCCATGTGACCAACCCATGTGACATATACCATGAGACACCGCCCCATTGTCACTATATAAGTGACCGCACAGCGCGGCTCTGGCATTCCGGCCGGAGAGAGCGACGTGTCAACATCTCCTGGGGAAGAAGAAGAAGAACAAGAAGAAGAAGAAGAAGAACGGAAGGCGGCGACGGCGACAGCGACAGCGGCGACAGAAGACCGGGCCACCGCCTGCAAAAGAGCTACAAGACGGCGCGGTGGCCCGGCAGAAGAACCGAAGAGGGGGACAAGACCCCCGAAGTCGGGAGAAGAGGCCGGCGGCGGGGAGGAAGAAAGCCGGGCTCCTCCGCTAGTAAAAGAGCTACACGAAGATAGCGGAGGAGTCCGGCGAGAAGACCCCCGAAGACGGAAGACCCCCGGAGCTGTGCAATAAAATATTTTTTCTCTGTGTTGTGTTTTTTTTTGTACTTTATTTCACAGGTGAATGGGTAGGGGTACATTGTACCCCATACTCATTCACATAGGGTGGGGGGCCGGTATCCGGGGGCCCCCTTCTTAAAGGGGGCTCCCGGATTCCGATAAGCCCCCCGCCCGCAGACCCCGACAACCAACGGCCAGGGTTGTCGGGAAGAGGCCCTTGTCCTCATCAACATGGGGACAAGGTGCTTTGGGGTGGGGGGGCCGCGCGGCCCCCCCTTCCCCAAGGCACCCCCCCATGTTGAGGGCACGCGGCCTGGTACGGCTCAGGAGGGGGGGCGCGCTCGCTCGCCCCCCTTTCCTGGCCGGCCGGGTAGCGTGCTCGGACAAGGGTCTGTTGTGGACTTTGGGGGGACCCCACGCCGATTTTTTTCGGCGTTGGGGTTCCCCTTTAAGCCCATTCCAGGCGGCGGAGCCCGCGACGTCTCCTTCGCGGGCCCCGCCTACCTTCACACGCGCTCGAAATGAGCAGACTTTCCTCCGAGCGGGAACAGTTTGCTCATTTCGAAAGTAGCCTACACACGGGCGGACTGTTCGCTCAAACACAGTTTCAGCGGACAGTTTTTCGGAATTTCCGAAAGACTTTGTCCGTCAAACTGTCCGCTGAAACTGTCCGCTGAAAGCCCACACACGAGCGGACTGTCCGCCCAAACACTGTTCAGCGGACAAGGTTGGGCGAACAGTCCGCCCGTGTGTACGCGGCCTAAGAGAGCCGGTGTCCCATCATATAAGTTCCCCCATCAGATAGTGTCCGCTGTGTACTGCGCTTGCGCAGTACACAGCAACACAGATTCCAAAAATAACCGAGGATGAACGGCGCCTGCGCCGTGAGTCCAGGTTCTAGCCCCACCATCCAAGTGGACATAGAGTAGGAATAAAAAAGAGCCGAGCGCAGCGAGGCCGAGCCCGAAGCGTGGCGAGCGAAGCTCACCCTCGAGGGGCCCTCTAATTTTCCGAACCCTGTGTCCGCTTGGATGGTGGGGCTACCACCTCCACTCACGGCGCAGGCGCCGTTCAGCTTCGGAGATTTTCCGAAGCTTCTTCTGCCCCGTACTGCGCATGCGTAGTACGGGGCGGACGCTATATGATGGCAGGACACTGCAGGCAAAACACCGGCTCCCCGGAGGACACTGCAGGCTTGTCTGCCAGCCCCCCTCCTCCCTCGTCATACACAGATGATGAAAGGTCTTTCTGGGAGATATGCTGATCGCCCGTCCAGCACACTGGATGGAGCCCAGGGCAACATGGATGAGTGCATGGCCTGCAGCTTGGTCATGGTGAGTGAGAGGACCCCATCCTCCACACAACATTACATACCCCCTCCATCTCCCCCTGGGGACAGGGGCCCCTTCTCACATGGGGACAGGGACCCCCATCTCCCCTGGGGACAGGGACCCCTTCTCCCCTGGGGGCAGTAACTTCATCTGCCCTGGAGAAAAGGACCTCATCTCTTCTGGGGACGGGGACTCCATCCTGCCTAATAATAATAATAAGACAAAACTACTGATGTCAGTGGTGGAACTACAGTGCTCACAAAGGTCATACCTGTGACCACGCCCTGGAGTTCCACCGCCGGTCTCGGAGGGAAGGGCCCTGGCTGGGGTTAAGGGGGGCCCTTCATGGTTTCTTGCATCGGGGCCCTGAAGGTTCTAGTTACGCCACTGGTTGCCACCTTTTCTTCAAGTCAAACCCGAACACTTTAGCGGCTAACAGCAATTAATTTTTATACATATATTTTGCTATTAAATAACATTTCTAATCATATGTTATAAGTTAATAACAAGAGTCCCCTTTTACATTAGAGTCCACTGAGTTCTCTTTCACTGTAAGGGGGGACTCTGCAGACTCGGATGTAAGGGAGAACTCTGGGGACTCTAACTTAAGGGATGCTCTGGGAACCCTGATTTAAGGGGGAACTCTGAGAACTCGGATGTACAGAGAGGATTCTGATGTAAGGAGAAACTGTAAATGGAGAGGACTCTGCTGTAAGCGGTAACACTGTGGCCTCTGGTGTAAAGGGGAACTCTGATGTAAGGGATGCTCTAAGAACCCTGATTTGCCTTAGTGTACTTACACTGAGGCAAGAGAGAGAAGGGGGGAGACTTCAGTCCCAGACAGGGATGGATGGTGAGCTCACTCACCCCTTGGCAGTCAGCACCTCTCATCCAGATGTATCTTAGGCTGCTGGACTTCAAATTTCCGGCCCCCACTTTCCTCTTCTGAGGCACAGTGCTGGAGATTGGAGTGTTGCCAGACAAAGGGGAGTGGGGGGAAGAGGAGCAGATCAAGCCCTCTCTCCTCTCCCGTCTGTGTGTGTTTGGGGGGATTATTAGTGCCGGCTTTGGGCAGTGTGAAAGCGAGTATAACAGACACTCTCAGCTGAGACAACTGCAGCCAGCAACCCTGCTGGGAAGCCATAGTCCCGTCTAAATAATGTGTCCGAGTTTCAGACAGTCCGAAACTCGGACACATGATTCCAAACCCGAACTGTCCAGGTGAATCCTGGACAGGTGGCAACCCTATGTGGTATCGATAAGCACTGATGTGGCATGGATGAGGCATGGAGGGGCACAGATGAGGCGTAGATTAGGCATGGATGAGTACTGATGAGGCATGGATGAGACACGTATGTGGCATGGATGAGGCATGGATGTGACACAGATGTGACATGGATAAGCACAGATGTGGCATGGATGAGGCACGGATGAGCAAAAATGTGGCATGGATTAGGCATGGATGAGCACTGATGAGGCATGGCTGAGGTATGCATGGGCACAGATGGGGCATGGATGGGCATGGAGGAGGCATGAATGAGGCATGGATGGGCACAGATGAGGCATGGGTGAGACATGTATGGGCACGGAAGGGCATGGATGAGGCTTGGATGGGCACAGGTGAGGCATGAATGGGCACGGATCAGCACTGTGGGCACTCCAGATCGAGCCCACTCACGCTGCTGCACTGGTTCCCTCCTCTCCTCACACGATGTACTGATCTGTGTGAGGAGAGGAGATAGCTGAATCGGACATGATACTGGTTTGTTGACATGTGATCGCTCCCTTATTAGACAGAGCGATCAGGTGGTAAAGGACCTCTGTCATTGGCCCTTTACCCCAGTCCGTGATGTGCTGGGTTCTGTGCGAGTTTGGGAGGAGGTTAATGTATGCCCTCCCAGAACTAGCCTGCTGTGCTGTAGCCCTCATTCGGGTATGGCACGGGTATGGCACGGTCTGCAAGTGGTTAAACATTTCATTAGACACTGTGGGGTTGATTTACTAAAACTGGAGCACACAGAATCTGGTGCAGCTGGTGCATGATAGCCAATCAGCTTCTAACTTCAGTTTGTTCAATTAAGCTTTGACAATAAAACGTGGAAGCTGATTGGTTTCTATGCAAAGCTGCACAAGATTTTGCATTCTGCAATTTTAGTAAATAACCCACTATGGGGGGGATTTACTAAAACTGGAGCGCTCAGAATCTGGTGCAGCTGTGCATGGTAGCCAATTAGCTCCTAACCTCAGCTTGTTCAATTAAGCTTTGACAATAAGTGCCGGTTCACACTAGGACGACTTGTCAGGCGACTTAGCCGCCTGACAAGTCGCGTCCTGTTCTGTACAATGGAACCATTCTAATCGGAGTGACACAAGTCGCTCCGACTTAGAAAAAGGTTCCTGTAGGATTTTGGGGACGACTTGTCAGGCGACTTAGCGACTTCTATAGAGAAGTTGTTTTGCAAGTTGCCGCAGCGGTCGTGTCGGGGTCGCCAGAGGCAGTGGCGCTGCAAATCGTGCTGCCTCAGTGTGAACCGACACTCAGTCCCTATTCACATCGGGCTGATTTGACATGCGATTTGACATGTCAAATCGTATGCCATATCGAAGCCTATTTCCTGCAAAGGCACCATCCGAATCAATGTGATGACAACTCTGCAGTGCCGCACCTATTTCTCCAAAAGTTGCTCCTGCACTACTTTTGGTGACTTCAGGTTGCGATTTAAATAGACATTTGTGCATGAACCCACACAGATGTCTTTCAAATCATAGTTACATATTTATATATATATATTTATATATATTAGTTAGTAAGGTTGAATAAAGACACCAGTCCATCCAGTTCAACCTCAGTGAGTGTGGGTGCGTGTCTACAATTATCCCTATTTTTTTTAATTTAAGGTACCCATATAGCACCGTCAATTTTACGCAGCGCACCACACATACATCGCACACTCACATCGGTCCCTACCCTCATGGAGCCCACAATCCAAGGTCCCCAACTCACATTCATATACTAGGGCCAATTTTTGGGCAGAAGCCAATTAACCTACCTTTGGTGTGTGGGAGGAAGCCGGAGTACCCGGAGGAAACCCACGCAGGCACAGGGAGAACATGCAAACTCCAGGCAGGTAGTGTCATGGTTGGGATCGCCCCCCAAACTTACAATGAAATGTGCGTTGTGGGGGGGGGGGAGTGGGGGTGGGTACCTGTTTTTGACAGGTACCTTTCCCTACTTCCGGGATATTGCGCCACGGCACGATCACTCAGAAGTTTGGGCCCCCTCCTCTATCCCTCGCCACTGAGCCATTCAAAAAGCGCTGCACACTGTGTTTCCCTGTACAGACAATGGTGGTGGCAGCACCCAAGAGCCGATGGAGACATTGGCTGGGGTGCCGACTTTGCTGTATTCCATGTAATGCCATGTACACACGACCGGACTAAGTCCGACGGTCTTCCTGATGGACTTTCGGCGGAGGTCCGATGAACTTTCTGAATGAACAGACTTGGCCACACATGACCGGACTAAGTCCGTTCGAAAGTCTGTTCGTTTTGAACATGATGGCGTAAACAGGACTAAACAAGGAAGTTCATTAGCCAGTAGCCAATAGCTGCCCTTGCGTCGTAATTGGTTCGTCAGACTAGCACACACAGGAACATATTTCCTGATTTTTTTAGTCCGTCGGACAGATTTGTACACGGCATTAGTGTCCTAATATTAAAGTATGTGTAGCTGCTGACTTCATTTTTTTGCCGGGGGTGGGGGCAGAACTCCGCTTTAAGCTTTGACAATAAAACATGGAAACTGCTTGGTTTCAAAGCTGCACCAGATTTTGCACTTTCCAATTTTAGTAAAATGCGCCCCATGGGGGGAGATTTACACCAACTGGAGCGCTCAGAATCTGGTGCAGCTGTGCATGGTAACTAATCAGCTTCTAACCTCAGCTTGGTCAATTAAGGATTGACAATAAAACCTGGAAGCTGATTGGTTTCTACGCACAGCTGCACCAGATTCTGCACTCTCCAGTTTTAGTAAATCAACCCCTATACAGGATGTACATTAATCTTTATTAAACAAATGGTGCTCAGCACTCTGGCTTATTCATTAGTGTGACAAGAGCAGCAGTGAAGAAGCCCACAGCAACCAATCAGATCTGCTTTGGCTACCTAGGTTTCTATGGGTTACTGTATTTTGCTCTCTGTATCCTCCAGCTGCCCATGCAGATGTAAAAGGCTGAAAGCAGCACTGCATGCCTTAACCCTTGGCATGCCAAGCAGCAAAAGCATCCTGTATCCATGGATTTTTCTCAATGAAGATTGAATGAAATGGCTAATATGTTCCACATCTGTTACTTGTATTGCATAATTGCCTCCCCTCACTCTGCACCCAGATCAGTGCCCAGGTACACCATGGCACCAAGGGAGGGGGGTGGTGGGCATGGTGTGTGTGTATGATAGGTGGGGGTTAGCTGTCTCTTTCCCGACTTATGCTTTCTAAGAGGGGGCTGTCCAGATCCTTGCTATTCACCTAAAACAATGGATGATGCTATTAGCATATTCTAGTAGGTGGAAGCCCAGTGGCGTACTGCATGGTGCAGAATATCAATTGTGGCTGCAATGTCAGTGAAAGGGAAGAGGGCGTGCAGGATGCTCCAACACATCACGTTCTGCCACCTCTCTAGAGGGGACCCCAGGCTCACATCCCCCCCACTTCCGCTCTGCTCTCTCCAGCCACGTCTATAGACCCTACTTGTGCATTTTAGGATTTTTTCTCTTTTTTTTCTCTCCTCCTTCCCTTGTTGGTTTAATGATGGGGGAGAGACGATTAGGAAGTGATCAGCTGTCATGACGCCAATGGAGAAGGCTGCCCTCCTGCCTTGCCACTTCTGCTGGGCTCCTCTATAGAGATCACATCGAGTTTTGCAGGAAAAAAAAAAAGGATCCTTCAAAGATTGACTTCTTCTCCTTTTTCTTTTTTTTTTGTTGTTGCTGGATCAATAAGCGCTTGATGCAGAGAGAAGGGGTGTCTGCCTGGATGGCATTGTGACAGTCCTAACATTTACCAGGGAGGCATTGCTTTTTTTAAATTTTTTGAGTGGTGGGGGGGGGAAGAGAAGAAGAAGGGTGATCAAGATTGATGCGACCCCCATACTCCAACAACAAGAAGGGGGGTGGCTGTTAATCCTTTAAAGAGCAATACAGTACTACAACATGATCCTGCCTGTGTTCATCTCTGGATTCTTTTAGGTCTTGCTTCAACATCAAGGATTGCAGCTTTCTTTCTTTCTTTTTTTTTTTTTTTTTTTTTTTGGGGTGGGGGGTGGGGGAGGTGGAGGGACTAAGGGGGGGGGGGGGGAGATGACCAGTTCTGACCTTTGCGGAGAAGAGGGAGGAAAGAGAAGAAGAGTACCTGCTATTTTGGGGGCAACAGACACCACCTTGTCAATTCCATCTATATGCACATGAGCGCTAACACCATGATCTTCATGGTACTGGGGGCGTCTGTTGTTATGGTAAGCCACACTCTTCATCACTTGGATCATTGACATGTTGATGGATTCTTTGTAGCAATGTCATATTGGCTTGATGTCTATGTGTGTGAGTGTGTGTCTGTATGTGTGTGTTGTGTGTATGTGTCTGTATGTATGTGTGTGTGTATGTGTCTGTATGTGTGTGGTGTGTGTGTGTGTGTGTGTCAGCCAGTGTGTGTATGTGTATGTCTGTATGTGTGTTGTGTGTGTATGTTGTGTGTATGTCTGTATCTATCTCTATGTGTGTTGTGTGTGTGTGTCTGTATCTGTGTTTTTATGTGTTTGTCTGTATCTGTATGTGTTGTGTGTATGTGTGTGTCTGTATATGTATGTGTTTTTGTGTTGTGTGTATGTGTGTGTCTGTATGTGTGTGTGTTTTTATGTGTATGTCTGTATCTGTATGTGTATGTATCTGTATGTGTTGTATGTGTGTGTCTGTATATGTTTGTGTGTGTGTTGTGTGTATTTGTATATGTGTGTGCTGTATGTATGTGTGTCTGTCTGTATGTGTGTGTGTTGTGTGTATGCGTGTGTGTGTGTGTGTGTGTCTGTATGTGTGTGTCTGTATATGTGTGTATGTCTGTGTTGTGTGTATGTGTGTGTCTGTATCTGTATATGTGTGTGTGTGTATGTGTTGTGCGTATGTGTGTGTCTCTGTATGTGTGTGTATGTGTGTGTG